>NC_057396.1:66147096-66434082 GCF_019320065.1 Cervus canadensis | reverse complement strand
AGTTCATGGTTCACGTGTTGCTGAAGCCTGACTTGGAGAATTTTGAGCATTACTTTGCTAGCGTGTGAGATGACCAACCTAGACAGCATATTAAAAAGCAGAGACATTACTTCGCCAACAAAGGTCTGTCTAGTCAAAGCTATGGTTTTTCCAGTAGTCATGTATGGATGTGAGAGTTGGACTATAAAGAAAGTTGAGTGCTGAAGAACTGATGCTTTTAAATTGTGGTGGTGGAGAAGACTCTTGGGAGTCTCTTGGGCTGCAAGGAGATCCAACCAGTCCATCCTAAAGGAAATCAGTCCTGAATATTCATTGGAAGGATTGATGCTGAAGCTGAAGCTCCAATACTTTGGCCACCTGATGCGAAGAACTGACTCATTGGAAAGACCCTGATGCTGGGAGGGATTGAAGGCAGGAAGAGAAGGGGACGACAGAGGATGAGATGGTTAGATGGTATCGCTGACTGATGAATGTGAATTTGAGCAAGCTCCAGGAGTTGGTGACAGACAGGGAAGCCTGGCTTACTACAGTCCATGGGGTCCAAAGAGTCGGAGAGGACTGAGCGACTGAACTGAACTTCACTGCTTATCAAATACATGCATGTTTACAAATTATAGAGATTTTGATGAGTATGCTAAAGTGTGTAAAGAACAAAAAATCATGTATTAAGAAAATAATGGCTTCCCTGGTGTCTCTGATGGTAAGGAATCTTCCTGCAATGCAGGAGACCTAGGTTCAATCCCTGGATTGGAAAGCTTCCCTGGAGAAGGACATCAAAGTTGATGTGCTTATTCCTCTTTTTTCTATGTTTATTTTATGTGCTATATATTACACACACACACACACACACACACGTATATATAATTTTTATCCGGCATTTTCCTTAAAGTTTGTAGGAATTTTTCCCATGTCACTATAAATTTTTTGTTAGCGTAATAGTCCAAGTTTCATTAATATTTAATTCTAAAACACCCTAAAAGTGAGGTTCTTTTTAACCCAACCTAAATAATGCTTTCATTAATATCTTTTTGCAAAATTAGGTGTCCACTTTTCTTATAATTGCAATAGCCCTACATCCCAGAAGGGAACTAGTTAAACTAAAAGATATAAGATTAAAAGAAATCAGTCTTTCATTCTGAAAATTTTCAGATATGTAATGTAAGAGCAAACAGAATAACCTGTTAACTTAACCCTCATCAACCCCTTATTTATACACAACAGTTGTCGATAATTTCTCCTCTTAAATATGATCTATTTCTTTCCTAAATAATTTTTTATTTTTTAAGCTGTTTTGCAGAGTGTTTTATATAAAATATTATTATTTTTCACTACTAAATTTGTCCATATACATTTCTTTTATAAAAAGAATATGAATACTTTACATAATGCCTAAATCATTTATTACATATAAAAGTTAAATTCTAGAAATTTAGAATTATAAATTCTAAAAACTAACGGTAGTTGTTTTCTATCATCAAGTGCTCAGCTCATATTTAAACTAAAGAAAAAAGAAGAAAAGTCCTGCCATCCAGTTAGTCAGTTGGAATCAGAATCTACCATTTTCACCCACTGCATTTGGTTTTCCTCTTTTTCTTAAATCTCTTTTTTGTGCCCAACTTTCCATTTTATTGTTTCTATGCCATCAACTGGTTTCAGGGAAACAAGTCAGTTTTTCAGTAGAACTTACACATTCAGGTTTCATTTGATTACTTTTTCATGATATAATTTAGCTTGTCCCCATATCTTTTGTTCTTTTTGTAAAGTCTAAAGTCCTGGCAAGACTACTTTCTAGGTGCTCTTTTGTCCTTCATTATTTGTCATCAGGAGTCATACAGTGTCATGCATTATGGGAAGATGATTGATTTCCCAGTGTCAGCCTGATTCCTCTGTTGTAAAGGTGCATGTTTCATTATATGATCAGCAAGGCATTCATGGAATAATATTGTACTTTCTGGAATAAGTTCTCTGTTTACTTTTCCTCTAGAGGTTTTGGCAATCACTGATGAACGTTGCTTAAATCAATTATTTCATTAGGGATTACAAAAATGGAAATAAAAGCTACTTAATGCTTGTTAAGTAACACACGTAAGCAATGAGGTGCTTACCTGAAAGATTTCATCAAATTAAACACTCATATATCAATATATGGGCTTCCCAGGTGGCTCAGTGGTAAAGAATCTGCTTGCAATGCGGGAGCCATGGGTTTGATCTCTGGGTCAGGAAGATCCCCTGGAGGAGGGCATGGCAACCTACTCTAGTATTCTTGCCTGAAGAATCCCGTGGACAGAGGATTCTGGCAGACTCCACAGGGTTGCAAAGAATCGGACATGACTGAAGTGACTTAGCATGCATGCAGGCATATCAATATATATAATTATATCTTTATCAATATGCCCTTGCCACAGTGAATATTGTTTTAGAAAAAAATTGTTTATTTAGAAAAATATATATATTTATATATATGTTATATGAAATTTTACACATATCATATCATACTTTAATCTGGAGAAGGAAACAGCAACCACTCTGGTATTCTTGCCTAGGAAATCCCAGGGACAGGAGCCTGGTAGGCTACAGTCCATGGGATTGCAAAGAGTTGGACATAACTGAGCATGCATGCATGCCTTCACAATCATAATTTAATAAATTTAAACTGGAGTAATAAACAAAGCTTATGAGAAAATTTTATTTTTACACTATGCAGCTTAAATCCCAACTTTTCTTCCCTCAAAACGCTGAAAGTATTTTTAATTTTTGTGCTTCTCGGAAAAATAAGTTTTAGCACAAAATAATATGTTTCATGATCAAATAAATTAGGAAACTTAATATATGGTTATTTGCTTGCTTTTGTTCTATTCAGAGGTCAGCAACCTTTTCCTGTAAATATTAAGTACTTTTTTGCATTCTATTTTTTAGAATCACAATCCTGTCCACAGTCAAGAGGAGGTGATTATAAAAGGGTGTAAATAACAGGGATCTGGAATTATGGGGGCCACCTAGGTTCTGATGTGTCTTGAAATTTAATTTTAAGTACCATGAATTTATTGGATTTTTTGAGACTATGTCTTGAGTCTTTTTTTTTTTTTTCCTGAGTCAATTTGTCCAAATGAGAGGATTTTCTGGGACCCACTTTCATCTCTTTAGAAAATGTAACCAAGTACTTTATGGACATGCTATTGATTCGCTCTCTGCCCTGAGGTTGTGACTTATTGTTATTCCATTTTGTCAGCTGTAACTTGGCGATGAGAAATTGTTATAACTTCCTACCCCTCCAGTGCAAGTATTTCTGTAATAACTCTTTTACCAATAATATTTTCTCACAAACTTGCAAGGTCTTTTCTGAGTCATCTCCATCTTTAGCACTATGTCAAGTGCACTCGGTAACAGTTAAGGCAAGCTGGAGAATTCAGTTGTGCTGCTCCTTTGCCTAAAGCCATAAGCTATGATATTTGTATTCCAAATTATCTGAAGCAATAGTAATATCAAATATTTTTTCCCTGAATAACACTCTTAGTTGAAGAGAGAAATAAATATAAGTCCACAGAAGTCATTTTTCCAATCTCCATGAACAGGTCTCTCACTTCTCTATAAGCCTAAAGTCAATGTCACATATTCCGGGTTCTATTTTATTTATTTATTTATTGTTTTTGCAAGAAGTAAAGTTCTTGCTCCAAGAATTTCCAGATGTCCAAGCTGGATTTAGGAAAGGAAGAGGAATCAGAGATCAAACTGCCAACATTCTCTGGATCATAGAGAAAGCTAGCGAATTCCAGAAAGACATCTACCTCTGTTTCATAGACTACGCCAAAGCCTTTGACTATGTGGACCATAATAAACTGTGGGAAGCCCTTAAAAAGATAGGAATGCCAGACCATCTTACCTGTCTCCTGAGAAACCTGTTTATGCGTCAAGAAGCAACAGTTAGAACCCTGTATAGAAAGATGGATGGGGAAAAAGAAGGATGGAAGGAAGAGAAAGAAAGAAAAAAAAAAGACCGAAAGAAAGAATGAAAAAGGAGAGGAAGGGAGGGACAGAGGAAGGAAGGAAGGCAAAGGAAATGAAAGAAAGAAAGTAAGAGAGGGAGGGATGTTGAGTAGCAGGAAGGAAAGAGAAAGGAAGGAAGCAAGAGAGGGAAGGATGAAGGAATAAAATAGGAAATAAAAAAGGAAATAAAATAAAGGAATAAAAAAATAAAAAAGGAAAACAAAAAAGAAAGCAGAAGAGTATTTTTAGGGAAGCCCCCTTCCCCCCCAACTTAGGAGCTGAATAGTAGGCAGGGGTTGAATCAAACTCTTTTTTTTTTTTTTTTTTCAGTTTCTTATGGCCATCTGGGCTATTCTGGCTCAGAAAAAAATACTATATATGGACTTAAAAGTAATCTTCTCAATCTGTCTTCACTAATGATATTATTAGCGATTTCCCTCACACATTGCTTTAGGTCTTATTTTTCATTTATAGTCTGGTGGTTAACTTTTTGCCCTTTTTTATATCTTTGTGCATATTTTAAAGGAAATTTATTGAAAGGTGTATTGAAAACTATTAGTGTTCTTCAATATAAAAAGCTAGATTTATTTTCCAATATTCTGGGGGCTGCTGTTCCCCCCTTTATTACTAGTGTAAATAGGGAATTGCATATGTTCACTAATGTGGTTTGCTTACTTAGAAACAGAACTAACCTGTTGGAAATAAGGAGGTACTAGTTCAGATAGATTCTGGGTATCCGTAATCATCCCTCTTGATTGTCAGTCTGATTTGGAAACCTAAAGGGAGAGACTCGTTTGGGGAGGCGGGATGGAAGCCCCAGTTAATGACAGTGTTGTGGCTTTTCCTTTCTCTCTCCAACACGTGTTCCATCCATGGTAGGGAGGTTCTCTATGTTCGCTGAGCCTTCTCTTCCACCAGGAGACAGTATCATACTGTATGTTAGGGGAGATTTATAGCCTGTTGAATTCACCTGTTTTTGTTTGTTTTTCCCAAGAGCTAATGTGAGCAATAAAGAACACAAGCCCACGAAAAGACATCATTCCTTTTGTCAGATGTGTCCCTATGATTCAATACATTCACAGACAAGACACCTGTAGTGTCTGCTACAGAGCCACAGTCTTACCAGCTCTCACCCTTCGTGCCCTTCCTCCCAGCTTGCCAGAGAAATAAAAGGAAAAATAGTCACTGGGTCATATTGAAATTTCACCACAAAGGGAGACACATTAGCTGAGAAGCTAAATCTCTCGCAAAATCCAACACTGTCATTAACTGATTTATAGTTTTATTTCAGGGTCAGGCTCTTTTTCTGCAGGTTGGGGAAAAAAAGCTGAGCTTCCATTTTGTAATTCACTCTTTCTTTTTGTTTATATTTACAACTCAGAACAAATGGTGATTTCAGTAGATGAAGAAAGAACATATAAATTATGATTATTATTTTTCTCCAGCAGATGCCTAGAAAAATCACTTATTCATCAGGGGGAGAGGTGCATTTATTGCCTCCTTCTTCTGACTTTTTTCTAACTATTGCTATCATAGCTGTTTGGGTGAGTATTTTCCCCTCATTGGTAGAGCAGGAAATATGACAATAACATTTATAGAGAAAGAATGGCATGATACATGGCATTTATAAAGAAAGAACTGCACGATCTGTCCAATGTTGAAAAAATTTCTTCTCTGCAAAAGTCATTAAGTTTCTGTGCACAAGATTTTATGGTGACATAGTTAAAATTAAATTTTAGAAATCATAGTTAAAATTAAAATTTAGAAATCATAAAATAAATATACTTTGGATTTTTTCCTTAATGTCCTCTAGGATAAAGTCAGGAGGTCAGCTGTCAACTATTATTCATTGTAAAGACTGGCCTTGGGAAATTCACAGAAATATTACATACTAATGATAAAGAAGAGAAAGGAGAAAGAGAAGAAGAACCTGTACAGAAAGGAAACTGACCAAGAATTTCTGATATTTAAATAAGTATTTATAAAGCTCGTAGTATAGAATAGGGGACAGAATAAACGATCTTGAGGTGTGTGCTAAATACATATGTGAAAACTCTACTCTCTACCTCTGAACTAAGTAGTTACCAAAATTAAATTAAATAGCAAAATATAATTGATAGTGGAAGAGCTGTGCTCCCCTTCAATCTCAGACAGTGGTATATCATTAGCACAATGGAAAGAGTTTCTAATTTTTTTCCCTTTTCATCTCATCTTGGCAGTTCCTATTGATGATGATGAATCATTTGTGCATCTGTTTCTTTTTTGGACCCTCATTGCGTGCTGACACTGGCACATTTTTTTTTTTTGCTGCCTTTTTTTATCTGGTAGCAATGAGTGATGCCCTTGGTGTTTGTACAGTGGTTTCAGTTTTGAAATACCAAATAGGATAATGAGACCCCAAGAGTCACTGATGGAGAGGATCAGATGGGGTGATGGCTTTGTCTCCAGAGGTTCCCCGTAGTTAAAAACCTGCTTAAATGCTCATTCCATGATAAGTCTTATTTCCCTCGGTTTAAATTATGAATGAGCAAGTTTGGCACTTGGTAAAGGTTTACTAAAAGGCAAGGGACAAGTTTACGGTGGGAGAAACTAACTTGATCTCTGTAAATGGAGACTGACCAACAATAGGGCTAGGGTAAGATGACAAAAATCTAAGAGAAACATGCAGCTTTGCCAGAGCAGAAAAAACAGTCAAGATATTGACATGCAATTAGGTCTCTTACCTGCCGCTAAAATTAGGTGCCTTTTCAGAACTCTAGAGCATGGCATCAATGGCTAAATACCCTGTATAGCTGTCAACCTGTCATATTAGAGTCTTCATTCAGAGCCTTCTATGCTCACTTAATTCTGAAGAACTCTTGTTCCAATACATTTAAGGTGAAAAATGTGCATTCCTAATGTCTGAAAATTCACCCACTTCCTTATTGTGCACAGTTGTTTTTGGATACCTATAGACGTTACCTATCGATTTTCAGTGCTTATATACACATCAGATATGATAGCTAGTTTTAATTAGGATTAGCCTTGGGGTTTCCCTGGTAGCTCAGCTGGTAAAGAATCTGCCTGCAATGCAGGAGACCCTGGTTCAATTCCTGGGTCAGGGAGATCCCCTGGAGAAGGGATAGGCTACTCACTCCAGTATTCTTGGGCTTCCCTCATGGCTCAGATGGTAAAAAAAATCCACCTGCAATGAGCAAGACCTGGGTTTGATCCCTGGGTTGGGAAGATCCCCTGGAGGAGGGCATGCAACCCAGTCCAGTATTCTTGCCTGGAGAATCCCATGGACAGAAGAGCCTGGTGGGCTACCATTTGTGGGGTTGCAAAGAGTCAGACATGACTGAGCAAATAATCATAGCACACTGCACACAGTCCTGGGATATAGAGTAAAGGATGAGCTCAGAAGGTGGATATTGGAAGGACATTTGCAGCAAATGTGGCATAGGATCTTGGTAAGAGATAATGTGATTTAGTGTTTATATCCAACTTTTATCACTTTTAATTATGTGCCTTCAGTTGTTGTTTAACCTCCCCAAGCCTCAGTGATCTCAACACATTTTATGAGACATCTCTGGGTGTCATAAGATGTAATAGCCCCCTCTCAGGATTACCATCAGGATCAAATAAGATGATAATAAATGTGGAAGCATGTGAATTGCAACTGAAGTAGCATATGTGCAGATATTAGTCTCTCTGCGGTATTAATTTAGTCAACATATATCTGTGTCTACCAGGTGTCAGCTTTTGTAAGAAGAGCTAAAAGTACAAAGCTATGACGCCATGTCTGCCTTCAAAGATAAAAACAAAATCATTACTAAAGTACTCCAAAATTCAAAGCTAGTCCTGGAAACTTCACTTCAAGGCGTCACAAAGAGTGAGAAGAGTGACACAATATGTTTAATCACTCCTTTCATCTCTTTACATTTTGGAAGGAGAAGTGCTCAAAAGGAGTGCCTACTTCTTCCTAAGCTATCAGTTTTCCCCATTTTTTTCATTTCTATGTACAGACCTCATCAGTATAGACATCGTTCCCATTGTCGTCTTCTGAAACATCAACAACGACTAACCTTTAGAATTGTCAGGTACATCTCTCCTCTGCTCAAACCCCTGGTGACTGCCCACTGTACTTAGAACAAAAGCCACAGGACCCACTCTGACCCCATCTCAGGTCTCAGCTCCAACCTCCCTACCCTGGGCCCCATGCCCCAGACACAGTGCCCCTCCCCACCCCACTCCCGTGTCTTACAAGGTTGCTCTGATCCTCCTCCTGTCAGGAATGCCATCCCTGAAGCATCCTCAAGGTTCTCTTCTCCACTTTTCCCAGGTATCTTCAAACAGCCCATTCTCAGAGAGGTCCTCCATGCCCCTCACTTAAAATAGCACAGTGCACTCTCCAGGGCTCCCCAGGGGATGCTAGTGGTAAAGAACCCACCTGCAGGAGACAGAGACACAGGTTCGATCCCTGGGTTGGGAAGCTTCCCTGGAAAAGGGCTTGGCAACCCACTCCAGTGTTCTTGCCTGGAGAATCCCATGGACAGAGGATCCTGGCGGCCTACAGTCCATGGGTCGCAAAGAGTCGGATATGACTGAAGGGATTTAGCACATACTACAGGCACTTTCTCCCCCTTTGAACTCTTTTCTCTTATACCAACCACTGATATTTTATTCCATTATTTTTTATTTAATGTTGCCTACTCCATACAATGCCCCACCTATAACTTAGCACTGCCACTCATGTTGCCTTTGGGGATGAGGATCACAGAAATCATTTATCCATCACCTTTAGATAAGCAGTGCTGGGAAGTTATCCCTGAAAAATAATCTAACCTTCTTATTTTGACTACAATTTTGTAATTGATAGAAAAAAAAAAAAAAGTGGCTTTGAATGCACTTTGTAGTTTTCTAGATGATTTAAGGACTTTTGTGCTCCTGGATCCCAAACAGTCTTTATTTCAATGTCATCTTCCCACTTGTAATCTGTAGAAAGTATTTCCTCCTGTAGTCACGAGCTTCTAGTCTGTTTTTTTTTAAACTGGAAGGAAAAAGAACAAATATTTATTATATTCCAACTAACAGTTAGATACCTAACTTACATATACTTGTAAAATTTGCAGTTACTGTTGTGGTTTAGTCCCTAAGTCATGTCCAACTCTTGTGACCCCACAGACTGAAGCTTTCCAGGCTCCTCTGTCCATGGGATTTCCCAAAGAATACTAGAGTGGGTTGCCATTTCCTCCTCCAGGGGATCTTTGCAACCCAGGAATAGAACCTGTGTCTCTTGCATTGCAGGTGGATTCTTTACTGCTGAGCTAGCAGGGGAGCCCCAAATTTACAATAGTTCAAGGTTATTGGTAAGACTATGTCAGTTTTACAAATGAGGAAACTGAGCTTCAAATACCTCTAGTAAGTTGTACAAATGTTGGGTCAAGATTTGGAATCCACCTCTGCGTTTCTCCAAAAAACACTACTTTTGAAATTATTTTTCATTTTCTCCCTTCTCCATGCTTCAGAATCATCACACAATTCTGGCAAGCCTCAAATAAATTATTAAGGTATCCCTTATTTAAACACGGAACTTGAGCAATTCTGGACACTAATGGGACTGAGGCCTTCATGCTTTAAATAACCCTGCATCAACAAAACCTGGCGAGAAGAAGGAGATCATGCTTTATTTCCCACGATAGGATTATGTTTATATTTAATGTTGATGCATCAGTTAAGTGCTCACTTTGAAAATCAATATAACACTGTGTGCTTGGCTGGCTCAATACCCCCTCAGTCAACATTAATAAAAAACACCAAGAAAACAATGCACCGTGTCTTTTTATTTCTTTCTGTCCCTGGATCCCGAGGGCTTTTACAACAATTAATCAATCAGACTTATCCCTTCTACACAGTAGCAAGCATTTAGTTCGCTTAATAAGTTGGTAAACTGAGGCGATTTGGCAAATGAAAAGATTCACCCATGTGCCTCCGGCCCCAACAGGAAAAAATCAATAGCTCTCAGTGAATGCTAATATTGCTCATACAGGGAACAGAAGTCAGCTCTAGCAGGAGAGCTCTTTTCTCTTCTTCCCTTTAAGATCATGATAGCAGAGGCAATAAACATGAAGGAAGACCGTAGGTCAGTAAGCATGTGCTTTAATTAACAGTCCTCTGCTATCCCAACAGAAAACAAGCATCAGCTACAACAGTTACAACAACAGAAGGCTGAACATAGAGCTCTCTTGAACACCAACCAGAATTGGGTTTCTCTCTAAGACAAGTGGAGGTCAACACAATTATTTAATAAAGTTACTTTGCCTGTTTTCTCCATAAAGACTAAATTAGAGCAGCGGTATCCAATCTTTTTGGCATTAGGGAACAGTTCTGTGAAAGACAATTTTTCAGTAGATGGGAGGTGGGGTGAAGGTTTTGAGATGATTCAAGTGCATTACATTTATTGTGCACTTTATTTCTATTATTACTACCTTTCAACTCCATTCAAATTATCAGGCATTAGATCCCAGAGGTTGGGGAACCGTGGGTAGAGAATAAAGGCTGAAAAATGTGCAATAGATGTGGTCCCTTGCACGGTGTATTGTGTGGGTGATTCGGAACCTGTCCTGTTAGTCACCAAGATTCCTGGGTTAGGACTCTACTGATTTTAAACTGCATCACCTATTGATATCAGGTTAGAGCAGAGACTTTCTTGGTGGCTCAGACAGTAAAGAGTCTGTCTGCAATGCAGGAGACCCAGGTTCGATCCCTGAGTTGGGAAGATCCCTTGGAAAGGGGAATGTGTACCCACTCCAATATTCTTGCCTTGGAAATCCCATGGACAGAGGAGCCTGGCAAGCTACAGTCCATAGGGTCACGAAGAGTTAGACACAACTGAGCAACTAACATTTTCACTTTTTCAGAGCAGAGACAATAGAAAGGCCTAGAGGAACACTACCTCATTAAAGAAGATATTGACTGTCAGATGCCTAGTTTAGAAATTTTTCATTTTAATCTTAAAATGGATCTTAAAATCTAAGAAATCTTTTGTCAATGCCCAACACGTCAACATTCAGAAAACTGAGATCATGGCATCCAGTCCCATCACTTCATGGCAAATAGATGGGGTAACAGTGGAAACAATAACAGACTTTATCTTTCTGGGCTCCAAAATCACTGCAGATGGTGACTACAGCAATGAAATTAAAAGATGTTTACTCCTTGGAAGGAAAGTTATGACCAACTTGGACAGCATATTAAAAAGCAGAGACATTACTTTGCCAACAAAGGTCCATCTAGTCAAGGCTATGGTTTTTCCAGTGTTCATGTATAGATGTGAGAGTTGGACTATAAAGAAAGCTGAGTGCCAAAGGATTGATGCTTTAGAACTGTGGTGCTGGAGAAGACTCTTGAGAGTCCCTTGGACTGCAAGGAGATCCAACCAGTCCATCCTAAAGGAGATCAGTCCTGAGTGTTCATTGGAAGGACTGATGTTGAAGCTGAAACTCCAATCCTTTGGCCACCTGATGTGAAGAGCTGACTCATTTGAAAAGACCTTAATGTTGGGAAAGATTGAAGTTGGGAGGAGAAGGGGATGATGGAGGATGAGACGGTTGGATGGCATCACTGACTTAATGGACATGAGTTTGGGTAAGCTCTGGGAGTTGGTGATGGACAGGGAGGCCTGGCATTCTGCAGTCCACGGGGTCACAAAGAGTCGGATACAACTGATTGAACTGAACTGAACTTAGTCGAACTCTTGGAGAAATAGTAATTTTATCTGTTATTATTCTTAAATTATAGTACCTCTATGAAGAGTCATTTTATCTTTTATATTCATATTATCCTGCAAACATTTACTGAGTATTTACTAAATGCTTGATGCTACACAAACACCATTTAATCCCTATACCAACTCTATTTGGTAAATTCTTTTATCTTCATTTTGCAAGTAGGGAAACTGGGGCTTCATAGAGCAAGGAATGTGCCAAATATCATGTAGTCAGTAAGAGGCAGATCAAATATGTAAATCTAGACATGAGGATTCTAAAATTCTCACCAGAACACTGCACCAGTTAAAATTTCTGGATTGCAAGCAACAGAAACTGGCTGTGTTTAATATAAGCAAAAACTTATCTTCTGGTTGATATGGAGATGACTCTAAAGGAAGGCTTGAGAACCAGAGGAACCCTGGAATTCAAGTTGCAGAAATTCTTGGGCAGTGTCTATGGTTTCTACCATTGCTAGGAAACTATCCCAAATATTTTCAGTCTCTTGGTTGCTGCAAGCTAGTTTCAGAGAAAGAGCTGCCAATTTTCTGAGCTTGGGCTACCTTCCCACATCTTAGTTATTGATGAGCAGTATGCCATACATGATGGTCCTTCCAAACTGAGTCCAATGGTAGGATGCAAGTGACAGGCAAAGCAAATGGTATGTTGTCACTATAAGGAAAGAGAATGGATAGTTTCATTGTATAGTAAACAACAAATGGCCATTAATATTTTTTGTTCTTTTTGGAAAAAAAGCAACAGACTCACAGATACGGAGAATAGACTAGTGTTTACCAGTGGGGAGAGGGCGAGGTAGGGGGTAGTTTAGGGGTAGAGGAGTAAGAAGTACAAAGTATTAGATATAAAATAAGGCACAAAGATATATTGTTAAACATGGGAAATATGGCCAACATTTTATAATAACTGTAAATGGAGTATAATTTTTAAAATTTGGGAATCACTGTATTATATACCTGTAACTTATGTAACGTACAACAACTACCTTCCAATTATAAAAAAACTTTGTCAAAAGATGTGTTTTTTAAAGATAACAAAAGTATACTCTGTGAGAGTAAGAGGATACAGATTTAAATTATAACAAAAAAGATGTGGGCGATTTTATTCATAAGTCTTTGTTCCGTGTTGATTATGAACACCTCACGAGGCTGGCCTTCCTGCCACAGTTTGGACTTTCTTCTTTACTTAATGCTGTCTTTCTGCTCTCATCTTTGTGCTTGGTTGACCTAGTAGGGATGACTATTGTAATAAAATATCCAAGTTGTTCTTTAGTTACCCCTTTAACTCATTTTTTTTAACTAATGAATTATTGATGATCTACTAGTTGCTAAGCAGTGTACTTTGGTGTGAACATGTTTAATTGCTATGCTTTTGAAGTTTGTATTCTAGAGGCATTGACTAAGAAAACCCTAGGTAAATATGTAATTTTAAGTTTAATTATTAAGTTGACTATACCAGGTCTGAGCTAAGTTAATATTATTAGGGCATATCATTCTATTGCCATGTAGTTTGAATATTAGAATTTTTTTCTTCCCTTCAATTAAAAATGTCCATGTCTTTAATAGCCCACCAACACTAATTTTTAACCTCTGGAGCAGATTATATAAATATGTCACTCATCCAGATAAAGATCTTTTGACAGGAAAGACTCTCAGCAAGTTGTAGGTTCCTCCAGAGGCATAGTTTGTAAAAACATATATATTTAATCAAGTGAAATGTAACGTTAAATTGTTTCCTAAACGAAACCATTGGCATTTAATTCAAGTCCAATGCCTAAAATGTATTACCATCTTTCATGAAATGTTTTGTCAAACTTTTGACTAGATGACCTGTTGCGGGCCCCTGAAATGCTAAAATCATTCTACAAATGGGAAAATCAGGATATTGAATCAGTTGACCTTTAATATCCCTTCAAGTTTCAGAATTCTATGTTTCATTATCATTATTTATGTAATAGAGTAACTTAGCAAACTAAATTCCACTGAGACCACATATACAGTACCAGAAAACTCCTTAATCTTACAAGCCAAGCCAATAGAATGGAAGAGCAGTGTAAATAAGTTGTTTAATCCATCTCTTCATTTAGCAATTATTTCTTAAGTCCTGGATGTTTGCATAGTTTCTTAGGACACAGAGACTGTTGCCTTACACATAATACCAAGAGAGGATAATTTCAAAGGAATGAAACTACTCATTAGTCCATATCCAAATACCAGGTATCAGGAGAGATTTATATTTCACGTAGATGTGAATATCCAGTCTAGAGATACTTGCTTTCTATTTGTTCAGGTGATCTTGATGAATGTTGCTAATTGTTTCATGGCTCTTATCTGCTGGAGATTGCCCAATCAGTCTTCATAAATGCCTTAGGGATGACAGTCCCTTCTCTTCTTTAAAAGGACACTATAAAATGGAAGGATCAGACTATGTATTTTTTTATGTTCTTGACTTGAAACTGATAACTAGTGAGGTAAGAACATCAATGTAATTTATTACATCAAAGAAGAATTAGAATTTCTAGCAAAGATGGCAACTTGTCTTTAAAAAGGAAAAATGAGAGCAGAGAAAGTTTTCTTAAGAATAGGATCTTTAGCCATAGTGTCCAATATTTTTTGCAGCTTCTCTAATACAATCTAGTAAGATAGATTTTTGTTCCTCCTAGAGTTTAGAATGAAACCATGTCCCTAAGTACAGTATTATTTTCTCTTTGAAAAAATGATTACAAATCCCATTTCTAACTGCTTGGTTAGTCTTAATAATTACATATTAGCTAAGGTATTAATACATGAATAGTCTACAAAATAAGAAACTCTACTTATCATCAATCGGGTCTATGCACCCAATGCTTATGTTGATATCAGAACCAATGATGGAACCCTGGGGTCCTGGATTCTAGCCATTCTCTTCTTGTTAAACCATCTTGGCTCTGATGTGAGTGTAAGATGTTGGGCAGATGTTATCAAATATGCTTCAATGAGAGGGGATCATAAAGCTCTTAAGTCATTTATCCTTCTAAATGTCAAGTAACTAAATTGATATTCCCATCTGCTGAAAACCTTACTGGGGAGAAAGGAAAATGAGGAATGGAAATTCTAATTTTCTTTCAGAATGACTTCAGTGCGTTATCATGCCAGGGACATCTATTTTTGATGTTTCGAGTTTAGAAAAGAGAGGTGGATAACTTTAGTGGCTCTTTTAAATTTTATTTCTTTGAAATGCCAAATAATTATGTGCATTCTCTACACCCATGATTGAAAGCAACGGGGTTGTTCTCTAAAGAAAAAAGTGATAAAATGTTAGGTTAAAAATGGCAGCCGATCTGCCATTGTTGTGAGTTCTTTACATACGTGCCTTTCTGTCTTTTTCATTATCACAGCTGAAGACTGTTTTTCCTTGCCTCTGCCCTCCCTACCAGCACAACCTCAATTTTCATCCCTGGATGTGAGTTCTACACTCTATTAACCATTCTCCAAGTTTATGCAACAAATAGTTTAGAAATGTAGACGTGTACAGCATTTTATGTCTACGTATTTACATATTGCGTGTCCTGCAAACAACATGCAATATGTAAGTAGTAAATGTTTGCACATTTATATATTGCATTTAACTGCAAATTATATATTGCATGTTTACAGCATTAAAAGAAAGGAAACCACATCTCTGAGACCATTATTGCTGGTCTCTTAAGAAGGTACTTATTGCTAATATACATTAATTGCTATAAGCCGAACACTGCTTTGAATGATTAAGCTGTGTATTAATTCTTCTTATCCCCTAAGATGATGAGGTAGCTAGCTAGTATTATTATTCCCATTTCACAGAAGAGGAAATGAGACATGGAGCAGTTAAGAAAACTCGACAAGAACAGAACTCTTCAGCAGCAGAGCGGGAATTGCAACTCGAACCTCCCGGCTCTAAGTTTTCATATTGGTTTCCTGTTGCTTACTACAACAAAATATAAGAATTTAGTAGATTAAACAGTACTAACATATTATCTCACACTTCTGGAAGTCAGAAATCTGAAATGAGTCTCACTGTGAGACTCACACTGGGCTGAGATCACGGTGCTATCTGTGTTTCTCAAGGCTCAAACGTCTTTTCAAGGCTCTAATAGGTAATCCATTCTCTTTCCAGCTTCTAGAGGCCATTTGGGGCTTCCCAGAAATAGTGGCACTACTGGTAAAGAACCAGCCTGCCAATGCAGGAGACGTAAAAGACACAGATTCAATCGCTGGGTTGGGAAGATCCCCTGGAGGAGGGCATGGTAACCCATTCCAGTATTCTTGCCTGCAGAATCCCATGGACAGAGGAACCTGGCGGGCTGCGGTCCATAGGGTGGCATAGAGTCGGACACGACTGAAGTGACTTAGCAGCAGCAGAAGCCATTTGATTTCCCTGACTGTTGGTCCGCTCCGTCCTTTGCAGCCATTCTTAGCAATGTCAAGCTGAGTTTTTCTTATACGGCCATCTCTCTGGTTTTCTCTTCTTACTCCCTCTTACACTTTAAGGATTCTTATGATTCTGTTGAGGACTTCCCAGGTGGCACTAGTGGTAAGGAACCCTCATGCTCATGCAGAAGACATAAGAAATGCAGGTTCAATGCCTGGGTCGGGAAGATCCCAGGAGGAGGGCACAGCAACCCACTCCAGTATTCTTGCCTGGAGCATCCCGTGGGCAGGCGAGCCTGGCGGGCTACAGTTCACAGGGTCACACAGAGTGTGACTGAAGCAACTTAGCATTGTGCAGCGTGATTATGTTGGGGTCACACATGGAAAGTGAAAGTGTTGTCGCTCAGTTGTGTCCAGCTCTTTGCGATCCCATGGACTGTAGCTCTCCAGGCTTCTCTGTCCATGGAATTCTCCAGGCAAGAATACTGGAGTGGGTTGCCATTCCCTTCTCGAGGGGGTCTTCTCGATCCAGGGATCAAACCTGGGTCTCCTGCATTGCAGGCAGAGTCTTTACTATCTGAGCCACTAGGGACGCCCTCACACATCTAACCTAGGATACTCTGCCTATTTTAAAGCCAGCTTATGAGAACCTTAATTCCCCCTTGTCATGTATCATAATGTAGTCACAGGTCCCAAGGATTAGACATGGACATCTTTGGGGGCGCCATTACTCTGTCTACAGCAGTGCTATGGACTGAATATTCGTGTCCCCTCAAAATTCATGTGTTGAAACCTGTTCCCAAATGTGAGAGTGTTTGGAGGCGGTACCTTTGGGAGGTGACAAGGGCTCTGAATTGGTGCCCATATAAAACAGACCCCAGAGTGCTCCCTTGCTATTTCTGCCATGTGAGAACACGAGGAATAGAGGGCTGCCGTGAACCAGGAAGAGGGTCTCATCAAACACTGTATCTGCAGCTACCTGACCTTGAACTTAGCCTCCAGAGCTGTGACAAATGTCTGTTGTTCATAAACCACTCATTCTATGGTGTTCTGTTATAGCAGCCAGAATGGGTATAGCTTTTACCACTATACCACACTGCCTTAATCCTTAATAATATTAACTACTTGCTATAGATGAAGTTAAGTTTTGTTACATACATTATCCTTGGTCCTTGCTGAAAGCAGACAGCCTTCTCATCTATTAACAGATAAAAAGAAAAAAAAAAATGGCTCAGAGAGTTGGGTCCTTTGGGTATAGTAAATATGAGATGTGAGGTCAGGTTTGAATCCAGATCTGTCTGCTCCATGGCTCTTGTTCTTTGTTATATTGTTTTTTGAGTAATGTGTCTGTTCCTGTATTAGGATTTTTAGACAATAAATTTATTGTCCTTTTAAAAAGTGTAATTGTTCTCAGTCTTTCTAAAATGCAAGAGCCTATTCCTTGCTTTGGTAAGCATACTTGTCTGAAATTGCTATGGAATACTCTAGTGCAATGCCCAGCATATAAAAGACCTTAGATAGGATTGGATTTTTTTCCCCAAATAAGACAGGAAACTACACTGTGTTATCAAGATCACTGTCAAGGTCCATAAGGATCATGGACAGCAATGTGGAACTAGCTCTGAAAGGTCAAATGCCTTATGCCACGCTTGTCCTGGTGTATCTTTTACAGGTTTTGTGTCTCCCCATCTGTAAAATGGGAATGATAACATGTCTCAAAGGGTTGTGAGAATTATAGATGATGCCTTTAAAGAAAATTGCCTGAGGGAGAGTTGACCTTAATGTGCGTGTATGCTCGGTCGTGTCTGATTCTTTGTGACCCCATGGACTGTAGCCCGCCAGGCTCCTCTGTCTCTGGATTTCCCAGAGTGGTTTGCCATTCCCTTCTCTAGGGGAATCTTCCCAACCCAAGGTTCTAACCATGTCTCCTGTGTCTCCTGCGTTGGCAGGCAGATTCTTTACTGCTTAGCAACCAGGGAAGCCACACTCATTTTCTTGCCGCCCCTCAAATACACAGGCCACCTCTGTCTCAGGGCCTTTGCACTTGCTTCTCCATCTGCCTATAGTGATCTTCTCCGTATATCTTCACAGGTAGGTCCTTCACCTCCTCCTGTTTGTTGCTCAAATATCACATTGCTAGGGAGCCCTCACCCTATTTAAATCTATATTTTCCAGAATGCTATCTTTTTCCTGCTTTCTACCCCCATATTACTTCATGTATTATCAACTCGTAGATATCAATGTTATGAGATTTAATGTTATGTATGTGCTAGAAGAAAAGAAAAAAATTAAACTACAACATGTCATTGACTATAAAATTCATCCTGATTTCAGAGATAATTAAAATACGCAGAATCGTATTTTGTTAATCCTGAAATGCATATTGTTTTGCTGTTTTAATATCTCTATTTGTTTTGCTCATGGTATATCTTCTTCCACTATGAGGTAAGTTCACTGATTTGGTGTATGGATTTCTTTATGGTTTTATGCTGTTATTTCCCCCAGGATATAAATCAGTGTATGGAACATAGTTAATGCTTAATAAATATTTGTTGAAAAATGAATGCCACTGATTCCCGGGGTCATTGGTCATAACTTTGCCCTCTAAATGTTCCCTGTATAGAGTTAAATGATATAATAGGATTTTATGTAATATTTAAAAACTCATCATTTTCTCAAAGTGATTCAACATTTGTGGTCTCTTTTGTTTATTATTCCTATGGATAACATGATGTAGAGAAGGAAAGTGCCTTAACCAAGACATGGCTATGGCCAAACGAGGATTCAGAGTCAGTCTTTTCTTTCCTATAGTAAAAAATGTTGCAAATTCCTGTGAACTAGAAGTACAGATTGTGTTGGTGAATTGATAGCTGTATTGAATCATCTGGGCCAGTCTGTCAGAGTGGGTGGATACCAGTGGATTAAGGGGCATGTTTGACTGTGATCAGTTGTTATAAAAGTGTTGACCCTTGTACTTAGCATGTCACATAAAACTAGCCAGACAATAGATGCGATACGGTGGCCATAAAAATCATCACATGGGCCAAGGGGAAAAAAAAAGTCAAAGCCTGCTTATGTGAAATAGGTTGCCAGAAGATGGGAAATTTAAAAACTTAAAAAATAAATAGGTGGATAGATAAAATATATCCCTGTATTACTATATTTAAAACAAATATACATGAATCTGTACTATGGTATATAAAGTATATATTCTATAATAAGATAATAATTTTTATACTTAAATATTTCTAAAAAGGATTTTGTAAAAAAAAAGAGTCATAAAATTTTTTTAAATAGAATGATCTCTACAATCTTTTATATCACCCCATTTATCCATCAGTAATAATAATCATTAACAATTATTATATTTTTGCACACATATTCTTAACTCAAATACATACACAGTGTTACAGTTGCTTTGTGTTGAACAAAATTGATATCTTAGCACACGTAGATTTTCATAAACTGTTTTATTCACTCAAATCAACCTTATTCCATGAGAACATGTATAAATTATACTTCTTTTTAAAGGCTATAGCTTGTTAAATAGTATAAATGTATTATAATTAATTAGGCTACTGTATTTCATTTATGTGCATTTTTCTCACTGTGTGTAATATATAACTATTCTATAAATATTTGTTAAATGCACACTCTCTGTCTCCCTCTTCTTATTGTCCCATCCTCCCCAAAAGGAAAGTCACCTTTGTAGATGTATGTTTGACTTGAAAGCAAGTTTGCTTACTTTTTTAAACTATCATGTTTATACTTATCTGTTTGTTTTTACACTGATAAAGCCTATTTCGAAGCTCAAATAATAAAATATTAAACCTGGGAAACTCTGAAATGTTATCGAGTCTAACTTCCCACTTCACAGATCCCTATACCTTTCTTATAACCTTCTTTCTTTACCTGAAAATGACCTTTGGTCCCTTCATCTGAAATCTCTTTACCGTTTAAAACTCAACTTGTGACACCGCCTCCAAGAAGCGTTTTCTGATTGCCCCAACCAATTAAGATGTCCTTCTGGTGCTTAAAGAGCACCCTGTGCTTGCAGTGAGCAATACATTTTTCACTTGCTGTTTTAATTATGGATGTGTTTTTCCATTTCCTCTGCTAGATTTATAAGCTCTCTCACTGGAAGGAAATCTGTCTTCTTCATTCACCTCTGTGTTTTCAATGCATAACATGATACATGTGCTGTTGTTTCATTTCTAAGCCATGTCCGACTCTTTTGTTACCCCCATTAACTGTAGTCCACCAAGCTCCTCTTTCCATGGGATTCTCCAGGCAAGAATACTGGAGTGGGTTGCCATTTCCTTCTCCAGAGGATCTTCCTGACCCAGGGGTCAAACCCATGTCTCCCACATTGCAAGTGGATTCTTTACCACTGAGTCACGGAGGAAGCCCCAACATGATATATAGAGAATACTAACACCTCTTTTTCAGTAGAATGACAATAAATACATATGCTTCCTTCTGTTTTGGCTTCTCCTTGGCGATTTATGTGTGTGTGTGATATTTTAATCAACAATGGACGTATCTGATACATCAGTTTGAAGAGTAGAATGCTTGTTGGAAGGATGGGACTTAACTTCAGATAATCTTACCAATAACTAAGTGTCTATGTTGTGAAAGAAGAAAGAGAGAGGTGGCTATTTTTTGCAAGGATGGCTTGTTTGCTTCAATTTATTGATGGAGAGAGATAGCCTAGGTTTCATTCTGTCTGTTCTCTTAATGTGAAACCATGCAGCTCATATCTGCCTATCTTTCTCTAATTAAAGAGTCCTCTTAAGGAAACACATCAGTAGCTGTCAAGGAGGTGCCAGAATGAGTCATTGATTTGCAATCAGGATAGCCAATTCCCCATGCTGATGGATTCACTGATATTTCAGGGCCTCTTAGAGTTCACCTGCTTGTCACAGAGTGAAGCATTTTGGTCGCTCACTTTGAAATGGGGAATGTCTCTTCACTGTGACTCAAGCTGATTGCCCCTCTGTCACCGGGTTTTAGCTTCTAGGATAAGTCTGCATCTTTAACTCAAACAAGTACAGAGTATATCTTGATGCTTTCTTCAGACAAGTTATGGTGATAAACACATAGAACCATACAATAGCTGTGGTTCTATTTATGTGGAAAGATGGGAACCCATTCTCCCAAATTCCAGGTAGTTCGGCATAATCCAGAAAGACAATTATTTCTGGATTATGGAATAGCCAAGAACCTGAGAACCCATCTAATCCTACTTCAGAGGAAACTGAAACTCAAGGGGCTAAGAGTTCCTCTGGTCTCCTAGCCAGATCTGACTGACACAAGGCTCACCTCCACGTCTGATGTTCTCGTCACTTTACTAGAAACACACTATTTCTTCTTCTTCCCCATTACGGGCCATACTAGAGGTTTGTATGCCTGACTGGTGGGCAATCAAGATGTTGAATGGTTAGGGAAGCTTGTGGGAAAACACAGCCTAGGCCTTTCTTTTCCTTTTTTCCTATTTTTAGAAGTGTTAAAGTGTAAAAACCCTGAAGCCAGACCACACAGGTTAGAATCCAGGATTCATCTCTTAGTCGCGAGAGGAATGGAATGTGTTCATCTCTTTGTGCCCCAGTGTGCTCTGCACCAAAATGGGTTAGCCCTGTGGTTGTCGAGAAGTTTAAGAGAGTTAATTAAAGCCAAGTTCTTAGAACATGACCAGCACATAGCAAGCTCTCAGTAAACATTTTGTTGTTGTTTAGCCACCTAGTCGTGTCTGATTCCTTTGTGACCCCATGGACTGTAGCCCAATGGGCTCCTCGGTCCGTGTGATTTGCTAAGCAAGAATACTGGAGTGGGTTGCCATTGAATGGGTTGCCATCTCTAAATTAAAGAGATGATAGAGACAAAAGAGTCAATATACAGTGTGTAAGCTTTGTTGTGTTCCTGGATCAACACAATAAAAATAAACCATGGAAATAAATACTTGTTGACAAGGGGACAAATCCGGACATCAACTGGAAATCACATGATGTTAGAAAATGCTTGACAATTTCCTTAGTTTTGATGACACTGTTGTAGTTATGTAATAAAATGTCCCTGTGTAAAGGGGGGTGTGTGTGGGAAACAATACCTTCTGTGTGTCTGTTTTACATCCGATACTTGACTCTGATAAACAGTACGTGTGGGTTTTCCCCATACCAAGTAATTCTGCAACACCAGCTGGGCATCCTACTATCTAACTCAGTTCGGACACTATCTACCTGAAAATAGAGTCAGCTCCCACAGGTTAAGGGCACAGTTCCACTAATCTGCTTCTTCCTCTCCTCCAGCCACGCCCCACGGCACACAGACACACTTCCAATGCCAGTCACAAGTTCTGGTTTTCTCTTGTGCCTCTGACTGACTGGCTATTAATCATAGGGTCCCAACCTCTCTCCAGGTTTGATTGATTTGCTAGAGCGGCTGACAGGTCTCAAGAGCATATTTACTAGATTAACAGTTTGTTATAAGAGGATATAACTCAGGACAGAAGGATGGAAGAGATAAATAAGGTATGTGAGAAGCATGGAGCGTCCATGCCCTCTCTGGGTTCTCATTCTTTCAGCATCTCTACATGTTCATCAATCCCAGAGGCTCTCCGCACCCCTTCTTTCAGGGTTTTTATGGCAGTTCCTTTACGTAGACGTTATTGATTAAATCGTCAGCAATTGGTGATTAGTTCAATCTCCAGTCCCTCTCTCAGGGAGGGCTGGAAAGTTCCAAATTTCTGATCACATGGTTGCCTTTTCTGGCAATGAAGTCCATCCAGAGTCACCTCATTAATAAACTCAGGTTTACAGTTGGAAGGGGTTTGTTGTGAATAACAAGACACTTCTTTTCACTGTTGTTGCTTTGAAACTATTTAAGAAGCTGAAACTGTTTGAGGACAAAAGATCAAATATTGTGACAAAATATTCTCACCTTAGGAAATTACAAGGGTTTTAAGAATTGTATGCCAGAAATACAGACTAAGACCAAATGCATATTTCTTATTAGAAATTCTAATATCCCATCTTATTATTAGAAACTCGAAGTTAGTAGGCATGAAGTATCAGGATGGTTGAACTTTTTTCACAAAGGCATCAAAATATGTTTATCTGTATGTGTGGGGAAAAGAGAGAGAGAAAAAGAAAATGTTAGCAATCATTGACTATAGATGGAGAGTATATATTTCGTGTTATACTGTCAACTTTTCTGTCAGAAATGTTTAAAATAAAGGCATTTGGGAAAAACATGAATTGTTGGTATTTAAGCATGATGTCGTAAGTTTAGTTTAACAGAACTCTCTACTATTAACTATAAGCATTCAATAAAACTCTAAAAACCTGTGAAAAATAAAAAGTCAAAATCAAAAGACATCCAGTTTGGTTAGAAGTTTGAACTAGTTCCTTCTGATATGTAACTTATTCCCTTGGATCCACTCACAGACTTGAAATGTTATTTTATCTAACTCTTCCAGGTCAGTTTTGGTCGGTGTTTTTAATGCTTTGAAATCATTTTGATGTCCTGATTGCAGTAATTATTAGTGGCCATCTGGTCTTGAAGGGTGAAATGTTTGCCTGCTGTTTTAATGTGCCAAAATTGCATCCAAGTCTAGCAATTTCACTTGTTTTACTTTGGACATTTGTGTACAAAGTAACCAATTTGATAGGGTAGCTAAGATCCTTTGTTAGGGGATTTGTTTCATCTGGGTAGCCTGATTTTATAACATATCTGGAGAGGTTACTTGCAAACTCCTTCTGAGAAAAGGATTAGTGTAAATTCGAAAAAGATTATGTGATAAACTCGGGATGGTGTTAAGTCTGTGTGGGCAATGGGAGACAGAAACAGATAAGGAATGCCTTTAATCACTCTGAAGGAGTGAATGTAGTATTAACACGGCTGGATTCGGGTCCTAGAGTTGTACCAGTCTAGGTCTGTCTGTGCTGACTTTCAGTCCCCAGCTGTGATACCCTCTGACACTTACAAATGTAGGTGTCTCTGCTTCAAAGAGGCATGCGCCTGTGCAGACAGGCAGGCCTGGGACACATTGATTTAAGTGCCTGGCATCTATTAGTAGAATTGCAGATGGAGACAGAAATGTTTTAATTCAATTATACCTCCAGACCTAAGGAAGTGGCTTGTATTGATTCTCCCAGCTGGCACTTTAGGCTCCAGTAAGTGGAAAAAAACAAAACACAACTACCTTTTCTCTTCACTGCTGGATTTTTTTTTTTTCTTCATGATTACTGTTCATTGAATGAATGCTTACTATGTTTAGGCATGTCACATTCATCCTAATACTAATAGGCAATATTTTAATAATAATATAGATAATGAGTGTGTGTTCACTCAGTTGTGTCTGACTCTGTGACCCCATGCACTATAGCCTGCCAGGCTCCTCTATCCATGGGGTTTCCCAGGAAAGAATACTAGAGTGGGTTGCCCTTTCCTTCTCCAGAGGTTCTTCCCAACTCAAGGATCAAACCCACATCTCTTGGGTCCCCTGCATTGGCCAGGGGACTCTTTACTACCATACCACCTGGGAAGTCCCGGTATAGAAAATACACTGCTAATAATATAGATAATATTATTCTTATCTTACAAATAGGAGTAATAAAAGAAGTAATCAATGAATTATCTCCCTCATTACTTCAGGACAGCAAATATACCAGTGAAAGTGAAGTTGCTCAGTCGTGTCCAGCTCTTTTCAACCCCATGGACTGTAGCCCACCAGACTCCTCCATCCATGAGATTTTCTAGGCAAGACTACTGGAGTGGGTTGCCATTTCCTTCTCCAGGAGATCTTCCCGAGCCAGGGATTAAACCCAGGTCTCCCGCATTGTAGGCAGACGCTTTACCATCTGAGCCACCAGGGCAAGCTCCAATCCCAGGCTGACTGATACCTCAAGGGAAGGCCTTGAGACAATGGGAACTTTTAATTGTCATTCGACTGTGTTGTTTCATAAGACATAGAGTGGGTAGTATAAACACTTCACAGGTGACAGATGACATTATTCCTCAGAAGTATAATAGTGATGACAAGAAGAAGTAAATAGATATTGCAAATAATACTTGCGTTGATAGCTTACTGTAAACAATGTCGGATTCATGATCTCTTAAGAAGATTTAGCTTCGGGACCAGGGACCAGGCTTGATCACTCGAGAGCTTTTGTGTAGCAGAGTCTTATTAAAGAATAAAAGGGACAGAGGAAAAGCTTCTGACATAGATATCAGAAGGTGGATGGAGAGTGCCCCCCTTGCTAGTCTTAGCAAGGGAGCTATATCCTTTTTCAATTGGTTATTACAGTAAACCAAAAGAATGTCTCAAGGTTGTAAAGGTCTTACCAGACCCACTCCCACAATATACATTTTAAGATGACACATAGTCAGAAGGTTCTTAAGAAGGAGAAACATATCCTCTTTCAGGATACATTGTTGTTATATAATTGTTGGTAGGAAGTTTAAGGAAAAGCATACCCTCAAGCAAGATGAGTTATTTTGTTGTGTAATCATTAACTTTGGGCTTAAAGAAAAGAATGTGTGACCAAGATGAAGGAATGTAGAAACAAAGTCCTTTTCTCCTCCTTGAGAGCCCCAGACCTCTATCTCCTCCTCAGGGACCCTGGACTTCTTATTACCCTGCCTAAGAATTAACTCTCTCATCATTAGACAACTTTCGGAATTAAAGCAATCTTTTTGGAATTTAGTATCTTGTCTTGCAAGACTCTCACTGAACTCAAGTAAAAGTAATTCAGTTTATAAAATCATAACATTTTAGACCTAACAGGACTTTGGGAAGACTCTATAGTTAAGTGGTTCAAAACTCAGTAGAGTGCAATGATTTCTTTTTTATAAGTCAAGTCACCACTTTAGCAGGAGTTGTGCTCTTTTTTTTTTTCTTTCTAAAAAGTTGATTTACAGTGTTGTGTTAGTTTCTGAGGTACAGCAAAGTGAATCAGTTCTAAGTACGCGTATGTCCATTCTGGGAATTATGCTTTTAAGTGCTGTGCTATGAAAGTGCAAATAAGAGGAATTGACCTAATAATTTAAGAGATCATGGAAGACTTTCTAGAGGAAGTGTTAGTGAGCTGACAGTCATAAGAATAGTAAATGGCAACTGGCCAAAGGAAGAATGGAGATGAGGAAAAGGATTCTGGGCAGATACATGGAAGGCCCCGTCTTGAGAGATGCACTAAATGGCTAGTGTAAAGAGCTGTCCATGTGAAGCAGAACATGGGGCCTGAGCACAGAACCTGTAAACCAGGTAAGGGACATCAGCATGCTCAGCCTGTCCAACTCTTTGCAAGCCCATGGACTGTAGCCCGCCAGGTTCCTCTGCCCATGGGATTTCCCAGGTAGGAATACTGGAGTGGGTTGCCATTTCCTACTCCAAGGGATCTTCCTGACCCAGGGATTGAACTCACATCTCCTGCATAGGCAGGTGGATTCTTTACCCCTGAGCACCTGGGGAGGCCTAAAGGACTTAACGTGCAGGTATGCTACTAGCTTTAGTCATGTCTGACTCTTGGCAATACTATGGACTATAACTGGCCAGGCTCATTTGTAGCCCACCAGGATCCTCTGTCCACGGGATTCTCCAGGCAAGAATACTGCAGTGGGTGTCCATGCCCTTCTCCAGGGGATCTTCCCAACCCAGGGATTGAACCTGTGTCTCCTTGGCTCCTGCACTGCAGGCAGATTCTTTACCATTGAGCCACCAGGGAAGCCTGGTGCTAAATCCTAAATGCAGTAAGAAGACTTTGAAATAGTTCAGTGTGGATGGGACAGGGTCTAATTTGCATTTCAAAATTGTCAGTCTAGTTAAGGTGCTTAGAATGGATTGAAGGAGCTCGATACTGAATGGATGGTGTGTACAACCACAGTAACTGTGAAGAGGTGAAACATTCCAATCATACTGAGGGAAAGACTGAAAAAAATTAATAATTTTGAGATACAGTTTACTGAAACTAGAATCCACCATTTTGAATGCTGTGACAAGGTAATCACTACTATAATTAATCTATGGAACACTCTCATCGCTTCAAAATTTATCTTATGATCTTTGAAGTCAGCCCCCTGGAGGCTCAGATGGTAAGGCATCTGCGTACAATGCGGGAGACCTGGGTTTCAATCCCTGGGTCAGGAAGATCCCCTGGAGAAGGAAATGGCAACCCACTCCAGTACTCTTGCCTGGAAAATCCCATGGACAGAGGAGCCTGGTAGGCTATTGCCCATGGGGTTGCAAAGAGTCGGACACAACTGAGGGACTAAACTTTTCACTTTCACTCTCCCACACCTTCTGTCCCTACGGACTAGTGGCAGTTTTGTCTGTTCTAGAATTTCAAATGTGGAATTATTGTCTTTATATTGTTTGTATTTGCTCTGCTCAGAATAACTTTTCTGAGTAACATTCCTGCTGTTGCATGTATCTGCAGTTTGTTTGTTTTTTGGCTCCATTGGATCTTATCTGTGGCACCCAGAATATTGGATCTTTAGTTGCAACATATGGGATCCAGTTCCCTGACCAGGGATCAAACCTAGGCACTCTGCATTGGAAGAATGGAGTCTTAGCCACTGGGCCATCAGGGAAGTTTCTACTTATAGGTTTTTGTTTGCCTGGTTCAAACTATTATTGAGTGTTGTCAATACACTATGCTTTGTTTTTTCATTTACCTGCTGGTGGGCATTAGACTTGTTTCCAGTTTAGCTGTATTATGAATAAAGTTCCCATGAACATTTTATGGAAATATGTTTTCATTCCTCTTAAATAAATACTGAAGGTGGGATTATTAGATCATGGGTTAGTGTATGTTTCAGTTTTAAGTTATAGCCAAACTGTTTTCATATTCTTGAACCATTTTAGTTCCAAATAGCTCTGTCTGAGGGTATCAGCTTTCATTGTCCTCTCAAACACTTGATATTGTCAGTCTTTACAATTTTAGACATTTAAGTGGGTGTGCAACATGCTTAATTGTGGTTTTAATACACATTACTTATGACTAATTACATTCAGCATTTTTACATTTGTTTAATTGGACCTTTGTATATCTTCTTCTAATTATTTTTGTATATTCTTTTCTTTTTTTTTTTTTTTTGCTAATTCTCTTTCTTTCTCTATTTTATTGTTGAAAGAGCACTTAAAATGTGATCCATCCTCTTAATAAATTTTAAAGTGAGTCATGGTTATTGTTGAGTATAGGTACAATGTTCTATGGCAGATCTCCAGAGCTTATTCATCAGCCTGACTGAAACATACACAATGATGACTAACTCTGTATTTCTCCCTTCCCCCAGTCCTTGATAACCACCATTCCCCTTTCCTCCAGCCCTTGACAATCACATTCCACTCTCTAATTTTATGACGCAGGCTATTTTAGATACCTCATATCAATGGAATCATTCAGTATTTCTCTTTCTGTGACTGGACTTGTTTCATGTAGCATGTCTTCAGGGTCCATCCATGTTGCTACATGTTGCAGAATGTCCTTCCTTTTTAAGATTAAGTCATGCTCCTCTGTGTGCAGAAACAATAGGTCCTTCATCCACTTGTCTTTCGATGGACATTTGGGCTGTTTCCACATCCTGGCTATTGTGAATATTGCTGCCATGAACATTTGTCATTGCTCAGTCGCTCAGTTGTGTCTGAGTCTTTGCAACCCCATGGACTGCGGCACGCCAGGCTTCCCTATCCTTCACCATCTCCTGGAGCTTGCTCAAACTCACACCCATTGAATCAGTCATGCCATCCAACCATCTCGTCCTCTATCATCCCCTTCTCCTTCTGCCTTCAGTCTTTCCCAGCATCAGGGTCTTTTCTAAGGCGTCAGCTCTTTGCATCAGTTGGTCAAACTACTGGAGCTTCAGCTTCAGCATCAGTTCTTTCAATGAATATTCAGGACTGATTTCCTTTAGGATGGACTTGTCGGATCTCCTTGCAGTCCAAGAGACTCTCAAGAGTCCACAACACACAGTTGTGGCTCTCCAACACCACAGTTCAAAAGCATCAATTCTTTGGTGGTCAGCCTTCTTTATGGTCCAACTCTCACATCCGTACACGACTACTGGAAAAACCTTAGCTTTGACTAGACAGACTTTTGTTGACAAAGAATAATGTCTTTGCTCTTTAATATGCTGTCTAGGTTGGTCATAGCTTTTCTTCCAAGGAGCATGCATCTTATAAGCCATGAACATAGGAGTGCTTATATTTTTTGGAGGTATTGATTTCAATTATTTTGAGTAAATACTCAGAAGTGGGACTAACTGATCACATGGTAGGTCTACTTTTTATTTTCTGGAGAGCTTCCTTACTGTTTTCCGTAGCAGTTGAATCACTCTGTACTTCCAACAATGGTGCAGCAGTGTGCAAGGATTCCAATTTCTCTGTACCCTCACCAACACTTGTGGTCTCCCCCTTTTTTAAATGATAGTCATTCTGACATGTGCGAGGTGATATCTCATTGTTTAGTTTCAATTTGCATTCCCCTAATAGCTGGTGGTATTAAGCATTTTTTCACAAACCTGTTGACCATTTTTATATCTCCTTTGAAGAAATGTCTATTCAAGTCCTTAATAAATTGAGTTATTCTTTTTTTTTTCTTTTACTATTGAGTTTTAGGTGTTCAGGGTATGTATCGAAGATAAATCCCTTAGAGGATACATGGTTTGCAAATAATTCCTTGCATTCCGTAGGTTGCTTTTTCACTCTACAGATAGTTTTCTTTGTTATGCAGAAGATTTTTAGCTTGATGTGGCCCCAACTCTGAATTTTTGTTTTTGTTGCCTGTGCTTTTGGTATCATATGCATGAAATCATTGCCATCACCAGTGTCATGAAACTTTCCCCCTATGTTTTCTTCTAGGAGTATTATGCATTCAGGTTTTATGCTTATGACTTCCATCCATTTAGAGGTTTCTCTATATGTGGTGTAAGACAAAAAACCACTTTCATTCTTTTGAATGTGGATATGCAATTATTCCAGAATATCAGTTGACCATACATGCATGGATTTATTTTAGAGCTATCATTTCCATTGGTCTAAATGTCCTTTTGACAGTAAATGTTTTGATGACTGCAGATTCGTAATATATTTTGAAAACAGAAAGTAGTGCCTGCAACTTTGTTCTTTTATCTCAAGAATCATTTGGCTATTCATTCATGGTTTTCTGTGGTTCCATATAAATATTAGAGTGGATTTTTCAATTTCTATAAAAAATGCCACTGGGTTTTGAAAGAGAGTGCCTTGAATACGTAGATTTTAACAATATTAAATCTTTCAGTCCATGAACACATGATGCCTTTCCATTTGCATCTTATTAAATTTTTTATCAGTATTTTATAGTTTTCAGTAAACAAGTCTTTCACCTGCTTAGATACATTTATTCCCAAGTATTTTTTGTGATTGTACTATACATCGGATGACTTTCCTAATTTCCTTTTTGGATAGTTTGTTGTTCATGTACAGAAATGCTATTGATTTTTCTATGTTGATTTCATATTCCACTTTAGTGAAATTATTAGTTCTAATAGTGTTTTTATGGAGTCTTTACAGTTTTTAATCATAAGATTCTGTGTGTAAACAGGAAAACTTTGCTTCTTTAACAATTTGGATCCCTATTAGTTCTTTTTCTAGCCAATTGTTCTGGATAGGATTTTACATACTATACTGAATAGAGGTGGCAAAAATGGACATCTTTTTCTTGTTCCTGATCCTAGAGGAAAATGATTCCATTTTCACAATTGTATATTATGTCAGCCATGGTCTTGTCATACCTGACCTTTATTATGCTGAGGTATATTTCTTCTGTATCTAGATTAAGTTTTATTTTGTTATCATTGACGTGAAAGTGAAAGTGTTAGTCACTCAGTCGTGGCCTGTTCTTTGCAACTCCATGGACTGTAGCCTGCCAGGCTCCTGGGTCCAGTTCTCCAGGCAAGAATACTGGAGTGGGTAGCCATTCCCTTCTCCAGGGGACCTTCCTGACCCAGGGAGTGAACCCAGGTTTCCCATATTGCAGGCAGATTCTTTACCTCTGAGTCACCAGGGAAATTGAATTTTACTAATGACATTTTTTCATCTATTGAGATGATAATGTGATTTTTTTTCTTTCATTCTGTTAATGCGATATAGCACATTGATCGATTTTTGTATGTTGAACTATCCTTATATCCCAGTGTAAATGTCTCTTGTTTATCATGTATGACCCTTTTCATATGATGTGGGATTTAGTTGACTGGTATTTTCTTGAGTATGTTGCATTTATATTCATCAGAGATGTTGGCTTATAATTTTCTTGTGGTTTCTTTATCTGGCTTTGATATCAGGGTGATGCTCATCTCATAAAATTAAATTGGTAGTATTCCCTTTGTTTCAATTTTCTGAAGTTTGAGAAGGATTAGTGTTAATTTTGTGCTGTAAAATGGACAGCATGTACTGCATCATGCCAGGATTCCCTGTCCCTCACCATCTCCCAGAGTTTGGCCAAGTTCTTATCCATTGTGTTGGTGATATCATCCAACAATCTTATCCTCTGTTGCCCCCTTATCCTGCCTTCAATCTTTCCCAGCATCAGGGTCTTTTCCAGTGGGTTGACTGTCTGCATCAGGTGGCCAAAGTATTGGAGTTTCAGCTTCAGCATCAGTCCTTCCAATGAATACTCAGGACTGATTTCCTTTAGGATTGACTGGTTTGATCTCCTAGCAGTCCAAGGGACTCTCAAGAGTCTTCTCTAACACCATAGTTCAAAAGAATCAGTTCTTCAGTGCTCAGCCTTCCTTATGCTCCAACTCTCACATCCATACATGACTACTGGAAAAAGTATAGCTTTGACAAGATGGACCTTTGTTGGCAATGTCTCTGCTTCTTAATATGCTGTCTAGGTTGGTCATAGCTTTTCTTCCAAGGAGCAAGTGTCTTTTAATTTCATGGCTACAGTCACCATCTGCAGTGATTTTGGAGCCCAGAAAAATAAAGTTTGTCACGGTTTCCATTGCTTCCCCATCTATTTGCCATGAAGTGATGGGACCAGATGTCATGATCTTATTTTTTTGAATGTTGAGCTTTAAGCCAACTTTTTGACTGTCTTCTTTAACCTTCATCAAGAGGCGTTCCTCTTCACTTTCTGCCATTAGGGTGGTGTCATCCACATAACTGAGGTTATTGATATTTCTCCTGACAATCTTGATTCCAGCTTGAGCATCATCCAGCCTGGCATTTTGCATGAAGTACTCTGAATATAAGTTAAATAAACAGGGTGGCAATATACAGTTTTGATGTACTCCTTTCCCAATTTGGAACCCATCTGTTGTTCCATGTCTGGCTCTAACTGTTGCTTCTTCACCTTCATACAGGTTTATCAGGAGGCAGATAAGGTGGTCTGGTATTCCCATCTTTTTAAGAATATTCCACAATTTGTTGTGATATACACAGTCAAAGAATTTAGCATAGTCAATGAAGCAGATGTTTTTCTGGAATTCCCTTCCTTTTTCTATGATCCAGCAGATGTTGGCAATTTGATCTCTGGTTCCTCTGCCTTTTCTAAATCCAGCTTGTACATCTGGAAGTTCTTGGTTCATATGCTGTTGAAACCTAGCTTGAAGAATTTTGAGCATACCATACTAGTATCTGAAATGAATGCAACTGTGCAGTAGTTTGAACATGTTTTGGCATTGCCTTTCTTTAGGATTGGAATGAAAACTGACCTTTTCCAGTATGTCAGTTGTATCTCAATAAAGCTGAAAAAATATTGCCACCACCAACTGAAAAAAAAATTAACGTAGGAAAACTGATTAGAAGGCTACTGCAATTCTCTGAGAGAGAGAAGATGGTAAATTGAAGTAGATTTAAAGTAAAAGAGTCTGAGAAATGTCAAGAAATATTTAGAGAATGTAAGGAATGGGGGGAAGTAATTTTATTGCCCTGTTTCACAGTCTAAGTAGTTAATACTTTCAGAGTGCTTACTGTCTGTATAAGCTTTGATATGTAGGTCAAGCTTTTTTTTTTTTTTTTTCTACTTGGATACTAAATTAGTCTAGCATCACTTTTTGAAAGTGTTAACCTTATGGGGTAGGATTTATGATTTTACATGATGAAGAAGCTGAGGCAAATAGCATTAACCAACTTGCAAAAGAACAGAACAATGTAATTGCAACTCTACTTTCAACTAAAATAAGAACTAATAGAAATGGGTCAGAATTTATTGAATAGCAGTGTTTTGAGGCATGAGATGAGTGCCTTAATGCATAGTTTTCTTTAATCATCCAACAAACCTCTGAAACAAGTTCTAAAATTATCTCCATTTACCTAAGAGGCAAGTCAGCCTCAAAGAGATACATCGCAAACCATTTATGAGGAGTGAAGCCAGGTCTCGAACACAAATCTCTTACTTTCGAAAACTTAACACTTCATGATTTACCTTTGCTGCTTGAGGAATATTATGTAGCTATAGATTTGAAATTATAATTTCTACATTTCTATTAAAATTATTTTTTTCTTTGGGGATTTCAATATATATAATCCTAGCTCCAAATTTCTTCTAAATCACACAAGGAAGAGATACACTGAAAATAATCCAAAACCCCAAAGTTTGTACTGTTTCTTTTCCTACACCACTTTATCATATGCTGTCTATAAGTTTGAAAGTCATCTCCATAATGTGGATATTTTAGTATTAAACTTATCAACCTATTTTAATTCTGATTTATCTCTTGTTAGCAGAATTCCCTATTATGGCTTGAGATGCAAATTCAGATTCACCAGTTACTGAGAACTCACTTTATGCTTCAGTTCCAAAAATGTTAATATGCATAGCTAGACTTTATTGTTTTCTATCTCCTCTTCCACTGGTTTTATTATATAACTCTGCTTCCTTGCTCTTTTTCTCATGGACTAAATCCCTGGCATTCTGAAAACTTGCCAGTCTTAATTCTTTGTCATTAAATACACTTTATTTCCCAAGTGGTGTTTCTCCTTCTGGAACTCTGACCTTTGGGACCCTGTTGAGCTCATTACTATTGCCAGTAGCAGATATCCAGCCCTCATCAGACTGCTCTGACAGACACTTCCTTTTTTTGCTTGACATCAGACATTTCACTTGCTGACATCTACAATTTTGTGAGAATTTCAGTGGCTGCCTCAAGCCTGCATTTCATCCCCACTGATAGCATCAATGTGAAGCATGCAAGAATGTTTCTCTCTGTATTGTTAATGCATTTATCTGTCTGTTAAATACATTTTTGTTGATGTTTAGTGAACCCAATTTCACATAATCACTGATGCTACCAAATGTGCAAAATTAGACTATTTTTTCAAAAAGTCTCTAAATATACAATTTCTGTATTAAATATGTCCCCTCAATTTATGTCCAACTACTTATTTATTTACTTATTTGTTTATTCCCTCAGCAAATACTTATTGAACACCTTTTCCTTGCGATATATCATGAAAAGTACAAACCTGGAATAATCAACAGGATTATTGCTTGATGCTTAGCTGGTCCTTTAAAAACATTTATTGATTGAAAAGGTAAATGAATGAATGAACAGTATAATGACATAGATCTTGAATAACTGAATATGGTATCAAGAGTTTGCTCAATCTTCTCATGGGAGAAATCCAGAAACTCATCAACTCAAGGACATGGGTTATTTGCACTTCTTAATCTAGAATTCTTGTTCTAGATATAGATATAATAAGATATATCTTATAATAAGATATAACAAGAGTTCTAGATTAAGAAGCAAAGAGCATTATGTCTGTGTCCCTGTTGAGAATGAATGTCACTGTCTGAGACTGAAGAGGTTAAAAGAGAATAAGGAAACGATCTACTAGAAAAATCACCAAAATAGAACAGAAAAATTAGAAAAAGTGTGAAACTATCACACGATGCTCAGTTGTGCAGAGAAGACATTAGCAACTGAGCTGGTAGAAGAAGAATGACCATTAAGAATGTGAAACAAGGTTAGATAAAAGCAGCCGAATTCCACAGAACTTGTTGCTCAGCATCTCCGATGACATATCACCCTCTTTCTTTGCTCTGTATTATTACAGAGAGTGAGCCATTACTGAGATGGCTGAAGTTACAGAGTTTAAAATGTAAGTAGTATCAAATGAAAGCTCACAAAGCATAGTTGATTAGTGCACAATACAGTGGTGGCATAATTCATATTGAAAGCACTTGAGGTCCATTCCCATCCGTGAAAGAGGCTGAGAATAGCAATCACCTGCCTCTGGGCATTTGGGCCAATTGCCTGTGAGCTGATGAAAATGAGATATGGTATCTGCCTACTCTAGAATTTAATCAGTAGTCAGCGAGAATACGTATTCACTATTTATGATACTTCCTTGGCTCACATTCACTTTTAATCCCACAATATCTACCTTCTGATCCCAACACTGCTAAAACAGCTTTCAGAAGGGGTTCCAATGACTTTCTTATTTGCAAAACTCAAAAGCATCATCTCCGTTTTCCTTTCCTTTGACCTCTCAGCAGTGATTGAAACCACTGCTGTGTGTTTTCATTTTTTCCTAAAATATTTGCTCTCTCTGACTTCTCTGGCTGCAATGATATTCATCATTCTTTTTGGTTTCTTAGCATCTGATCCCCTTCCTCTGTTAGGAAAAGCCTCACTTTGTTGAAGTGGCACCCTTTTTCCACTTGGGAAACTGAAAATGCCAGACACTCATTTCATCAGCTTCTGACAAGAGCATGTCTAATTTTTAATTCCCATACTCATATATATCAGCCCTAGACTTTGAATCACAGTCAATGATGCAAACCAGCCAACATTACAAAGACTAGGTTCCCTGGTGGCTCAGATGCTAAAGAATCTGCCTGCAATTCAGGAGACCCGGGTTCGATCTCTGGGTTGGGAAGATCCCCTGGAGAAGGGAATGGCTACCCACTCCAGTATTCCTGCCTGGAGAATTCCATGGACAGGGGAGTCTGGTGGGCTACAGCCCATGGGGTCACAAAGAGTGACAGGACTGAGTGACTAACACACACACACACACAGGTCCGTGTGACAAAGGATAACAGAGGTGGTCTCCCTAGGTAAGTTCTCAGTGTTGGAACTGCAGAATTTCTGGTGCTGGAATCCAGTGCCCTGTGCTGAAATTGTCATGCAAGCAGTAGTGGCTATGCTCAGCACAAGTTTCAACATGTCACCACTACAAGTTTGGTACAATTTTAAATATTCTTCATGGCTATACTTACCAAGTTACATGTACACATCAAACAAGAGGTTATCCTACACAACTCTAGGTCAAGAATGCCAAAGTATTATAACATATTAGAATAATTGCATCTAAAAATCTATACGAAAGAATAAAATGTCTCCTTTTTTTCCTCCTCTTCCTCTTCCCTCCTTTTTCTCTCATTACACGTCTCAACTGTATTTTCTTAAGATTTAGATGATAAATGTGCAATGATCAGTTATGCTTTAGTTAATAGCTCATTTACAAAGGGGTTAATATCAAGTTTGGGTTAAATAAATTAAATCCTAGAGTTAGAAAAATTAGCTCAAAATAAATTTAGTTCCATCTTAATGTTTGAGTCTCCTATAACACCTCCAAATCATAGTGATCTGCCCTCTTCACAAACACATCAGTGAGTATAACTACACATAATATTAGAATTTTAGATCAGAAAGTAACCCCTCAAAGCTCTTCTGACACTGCATTTTTAGGAAGAGGAAAACCAAGGCTGAGAGAAGATGAATGACCAGCCCATAGCCACTCATTCATTAGTAATTCATTGATCTGTCTCTGGTTCAGTGGTTTCTTCTCTATGCCTCTGTGCACATTCTTGAAGCACCCAGAGCTGACCCTGACTATTAGAAGACTTTTCCTTATAGTGGGCCCACATTTATCTCTCTGAAGCCTTCTTGGTCCGTTGGTCCCTAGAAATTTAGAGACATAAAGAATGAGGTTCATCTCTCTTTAGGAAGAACACTCTGATTAACTTTGCCCAGAGTTTCTGATAAGTCTTCTCCAGGATGAGAATTTTCTGAATTCCTACAATGTGGCCCTTACTTTGTCATCCTTCCTGTTGTTATCAGTTTTCTGGGCATACTCTAGTTGATTTTATTGAATAATAGCTAGAAGTGTACCTGACGTTCCTGTTGTACTTTGACCAGCTTAGAATTTGTCTCACTCCTTTTCATAAATAGTGAAATATCTGTCTGAGCTGACTCATAACGTCTTGGAAGGAATCTTGGTACATTGGAGGTAGTTTGGTAAACACAGTATTTGGAGAGCTCTCTCTTAAAAAACGCCGAACTGTGAAATACCAGCTGCCGGAGGCACATCAGAAAGCCTTTCCCAGAAACTTCAGACTCTAGGGAAGTCATTTAAACCCTCTGGGCCTGTGTTTGAACATGTGTAAAATAAGCCATATGACTTAAGTGATCACTAAGGAGTCAGCAAGCTAGTTGTACTGGAAAGAACAAGAGGGCTCTGACTGAGGACTCCATCTATGTCTTAGCTCTATTATTCAGTAACTGTGTGAATCTGGGCCCATGACTTATACATCTGGCCTCAGTTTCTTTGGGTTGACATGTACACACTGCTATATTTAAAATATATAACCAGCAAGGACCTACTGTATAGCACAGGGGACTCGGCTCAATATTCTATAATAACCCAAATGAGAAAATGATTTGAAAAAGAATATAGAAACTAAAAATGAATAAGTAAAAATAAAACGGATGTGTGACTAGGGCAAGGTGATGAGAAGAAAGTAACTGGAATTTTATGGTGCTTAAGATTATATCAAACAGAAAACATCTCTTTTCAATAGTGCTATTCCACAATCCATATCTGTGATTCAACTATGGCATTTTGAAAGTCAGAGCCTCCACCGTGATTAGAATAACTAAGGTCCTGGTTTTACAAAAAGGCATTTTTTCCCCTACAGGTATTCTGCTCTTCCCTGGTTTAATTAGTCCTTGATTAGAATGGATGGAATTATATATTATGTAGCATTTAAGCAAGCTTGGAAAGAGATTTCCTTGAGTTGCTGTCATTAAAAAGCCAGCAACTAAGACTTTTCAACATGTTATCTTCTAATAATGAGCTGTTTCTAACTTTATCCAAATCACAGGCACTCATCCCATTAGTTTTTGGTTTTGAAGAGCAGGTTGAGATTCCAAAGCCCACTATGTACAATGATTGATTTTTCTAAAAGCTTTATCTAGGTGTTGTCAGTCCAGTAAGTAGCAAGCAGACAATGGTAGATGTCTTTCCTCAATTGAACATCAAGATGACCTTGCTTGTGGCAGACTCAGTCAGCTCAAAGACAGTGTTTTTGTATTTTTTAACAACCCAAAGCAACCTCCTCCCAACCATCTCAAATTAGCTGCAGCACAGAATGGTCCATGAATTATTTACTGAAAAGCTCATGCTCCCTGCTCATCTTTTTCTTCAGCTGTGACTTGTCATACTCCTTCTACAAGAAGTCAGAGGAGGAACAGTTTTCACTATTTTGTGTAATAGTGTCCTCCAGGGATGGGTTGTTGTTGTTTTTTTACCCCCTTAGGAAATTGAACCGACAGCTTAAACTTGCTCAAATAGTGTCTCATTAACTTCTAATTGCAAGATTTTCAACAGGCAGACGTTTGATGGCCTGTGAAAAATGTGAGGTTTTTTGTTTGTTTGTTTGTTTTTGGAGTCAAAAATAAAAAATGAAGGAAAAAAAAAGAAACCTCTGATGGAAATTAAGGCATGGTGTGCATCCCAAAGCATCATGCTCGGTGTCTTAGTCCTGTCCAACTCTTTGGGACCCCATGGATTATAGCCTGTCAGGCTCCTCAGTCCATGGGAGTTTTCAGGCAAGAATACTAGAGTGGGTTGCTATTTCCTGCTCTAGGGGGACTTCCTGACTCAGGGGTGGAACCTGCATCTCCTGTGTCTGCTGCATTGCAGGCAGATTCTTTACCTGCTGAGCCATCTCTTCAGTAATCACCATCACTTAAAAATGAGAACTTTTATTAATTCCAGGGGAGCCTACACCCCTGGCTCCATGCTAGGAGCTCGGTGTGGGGCATGTTACTTTCCGATCTTCACAACCCTGATCTCCCAACCAAGCAGTTTTAGTTTCTATTTTAAAGATAATGGAATTCTATCAGGGAGGTTATGCAATATTTCAACAGAGCCTGGTATCTTACAAAAATACTTTAAACAAGTGATCAACTGCAATTCTTTCACATAGTCTATAATATAGGCTTAAATGGCCTCATTTTACAAATGAGCAAACAAACTGAAAAGTTTGGTCTTGGATAGCGAGACTATATCTAGGCATCTCTGATGCAATTGTTTAAATGATAACTTCATGAGAAAATGTTGCTCATAACAACTTGTTCTGAGTCACTGACTCATCTTGTTCTATTGACTTTCCAAGCAACATAAAGTACAGATATTATTATCTCCATTTTACAGATAAGAAAATTGAGTCTTAAGGAGGTTAAATAGTTTGCTCAAGGTAATCTCACTAATTAGTGGTGGAATCAGGATTCCAATTCAGGTGAGCTGAACTGTAATGCCTATAATCATTTTCTAAAAATACTTTGTACCACAGTGTAGGTCCTGGTACACTTCTTGGCTTGACCTGTGGCTTAATCCTCTTGAAGTTAATCATGCTTTCATTTTAGTGCTATTCCTTTTTCTCATTCCCCTGACCCATAGAAGAGGGATAATGGTAATGTCTACTGCCCAGGGCCATTGTGAGGATGTAATGAATTAGCATGCCTAAATCACTTAACAGAACCTGGCAGGTAAGATGACGGAATGAATGTTGGCTATCCTTTCTGCCGTTGGTCATGTTGTTGGATCTACCTCTCTCTTAAGGCAGCACAAGCTATGACCAGAGTCTCAATATCTAAAACCATTTCTTGACTCTGCTTTTGGTAGATGTGGCCTCTTGTGTTATCAACTCTCATGACCTTCCCATGAACAAATGCTAGGACTGTGAGCCACACTCTTTGACTTTCCTTCATGGGAGTCCTCAGCTGCTCAAACCGTAGGACATCTCAAGGTGGCCTCATTATCTGCAGCTCCTCTTCCCACAGTTCCTTCTGGAGTGGCCAGTCATCACAGTGACACTGACAAGCATTGACAGGCTTGTGGGCTTCGCCCCGGGAGTCTCTGTAGCCAGACGAGCCCCACCATTAGTAATCATGGGGTGAGCGCTGTGTGCGGGCTCTTGTCTGCCACTTACAAGTCAGACAGGCCCTTGCCTCATAGCCAGCCATTCCCTGGAGTCTGCAAACTGACACAACAGAACAGAATACCTCTCGCCTGGCCTAATCAAGCCAAAGGCCCTAACTATCAAATTAGGATTCTTCAGGCCTTCAGCGGTAGAATTTATTTTTCCCTGCTCACTCCAGGGCCTTAACCTGCCTGTCACATTCATCTGCATATGATATTTTCACTTAAGTGTCAGGAAGCTTTTTCAGGGAGAGCTGAGTCAAACTGAAGGGAATGAGGATGAGTATTTGGGGTCGTAATAGTCAGGTGGATTCTCATTTTCCCGGGGAGGAAGCTGGCTTTGCCCTTAAAACCATGGAGAATCCTGTCTAAATGGGTAATCTTGATGCCATTTAGAACTTGATGCATGACAACCTAAGTAAACATGAAGTGTCAAATTATGTAGATCTAAATAGAAAATCTAATACCTTCACTTGAGACAGTTGGAAAACTTTTGGTGACATTTTAACCCATCACAAGGAAAAAGTTTAGCATAGACCAACCCAAGGTATAATCTCATTTCTACCACTCTTAACACAGTGACCTGGGGTCAGATATTTTATCCCTCTAAGCCTCTGTAAAATATGGATAACTCTTATTATCTTCAAAGATTGTTTTGAGAACGAAAAATGATGGTGATTTCAAAGAAGTAAGACTATGCTCTCCTCGCAAGACTGGCTCAAATATTCTGCCTGGCCCTTTCCCCCATCCCACCTCACCTCACCCCTTCTTTTCTGTCTTATTCTTTCTGATTTCACTGTTGATATCTTTTGGAAAGTCTATCACCATCTGAAATAATCTTCTTTTACTTATGTGATTAAGCTTATTTGTGTTTTTCGTCTTCTTGGGCACCTCTTTTTGTTCTGGGTCTTCAGAGCAGCACCTGGTACTGAGAAGCGATGCCTAGATCTGTGAATGGCTCAATGACTGTGTAAGTGTCTTGTGTTGTAACAAATTTCCACAACCTGATGGCTTACAGCCCCACAGATGTATTCTGTGAGAGTTCTGTAGGCCAGACGACCAACCTCAGCATCACTGAACCAGAATCAAGTAGGCAGAGTTATGCTTAAATCTGAGCTTTTAAAGTAAATTCTATTCTTTGTCTTCTTGTTTAAAGTCTTAATTTAATTTGTTACAACATTGCTTCTTCTTCTTCTTCTTTTGGCTGCAAGGCTGGTGGGAGCTTAAGGCCCCGACCAGGGATCAAACTTGCACCGCCTGCATTGGAAAATGAAGTCTTAACCACTACACCACTGGGGAAGTCTCTGTTGTTCGTCTCTTTGAACTTCTTGTGGCTGCCAGCCCTCCTTGTCTGGTTGCCAACTCATACCAGTCTTAGCCTCCATGGTCACCTTGCTTTCTGCTCTTTGCTTTGTATCAAATCTCCCTCTTGTTGTTGCTGGTGTTCAGTTGCTAAGTTGTGTCCCATTCTTTATGACCCCATGGACTGTAGCACACCAGGCTTCTCTGTCCTCCATGATCTCCCAGATTTTGCTCAAATCCATGTCCGCTGAGTCAGTGGTGCTATCCAATCATCTCCTCCTCTGCCACCCTCTTTTTCTTTTGCTTTCAATTTTCCCCAGCATCAGGGTCTTTTCCAGTCACTCGGCTCTTCACATCAGGGGACCGAAGTATTGGAGCTTTAGCTTCAGCAAGAACCCTTCCAATGAATATTCAAAGTTGATTGCTTTAGGATTGACTGGTTTGATTTCCTTGTAGTCCAAGGGACTCTCAAGAGTCTTCTCCAACACCACAGTTTGAAAGCATCAGTTCTTTGGTGCTCAGCCTTCTTTATGGTCCAACTCTCACAGCCACACATGGTTACTGAAAAACAATAGTTTTTGACTATACAGGCCTTTGTTGGCAAAGTACTGTCTCTGCTTTTTAATATGCTATCTAGGTTTGTCATAGCAATTGTCTTTTAATTTCATGGCTGCAGTCACCATCTGTAGTGATTTTGGAGCCCAAGAAAATAAAATCTGTCATTTCTTCTACTTTTTCCCCTTCTATTTGCCATGAAGTGATGGGACAGGATGCCATAATTTTATAAGGATATATATGATTGCATTTAGGGCCCACCTGACATGCTAGCATTATCTCCCCATTTCATAATCAGTTCTGCAAAGTCCTTTTTAGCAAAATAAAGTACTGGTTCCAGAGATTAGGATGTAACTACCTTTACAGAGAGGTACATATGCAGTTTACCACAACGACTCTCAGTTTTCATTAATTTTTAGCAACCTGTCCTTTCATCCTCTCAACCATTACCTTCTAATTTTCCTGCTGCTTATCTGTATTTATCATCTGTCTTTTCCCCTACTCTCCTTTTTTTCTTCCCTTTGTTCTTCATTTCCTGTTTTTTGCTTCCTTTCTTCTTTAATTTTTTCCCCACCTTTTTCCCTACAGGAACCACTGAAATTTAAATAATCAATTTAAGGCCCCATTTGCCCTCAGTACTTCCCAGCATGCTGTGTAAAATAAAACCACACATGATATATCAAAGACAAAGCCCTCACCAAATTTTGGGGGTGTTATGTGAAACTTCATTTATTTCTTTTGATATCAAGGCTATGATTACCATTTATTTTCTGTCATTAAGAGGTCTCTTCTCAATAATGTTCAGTGAATCCATAAGTAATTAGCAAGGACAATCTGTGTTTTGGTGAAGAGGGCCAAAATAATTATAACACTAATCTAAGATGCCAATTGCTAGGTAATTATTCAGCTACCATCTGATAATTAACCTGTATTACCTGTATGATCAACTGAATAACATTTCAATTAGAACCTGATGTAGGTTACCTAATGTCCTTGAAAGCTAAAGCAAAATACAAAAACCCACCTACTCCAAAGCATCTTTACTAATATTTAATTGATTAATCACATTGGATTTGATTTATAGGACTCCAGGTCATTGGGATGGCAGGTGTCTCAGCTGGATTCAATTAATTTAGCACTATTTTAACCTTGGGTAAACACAACACAGAAGCAGAATGTAATCAGATCAGCATTGTACAAAATATGGCAAACTCTGAACTATCTTTTACATTCAGAATACTGAAGCATTTTCATCTTAAAAAATGGTGGCAAGGAATTTCTACATTGAAATCTGATTCGTCCCAATACAAATGTTGACCACAAGTTTGCCTGTCTTCCAGCCAGAATTTTCAGGAAGGTGGCATCATTTGATGACATATAATTAAATTTGGAAAAGTCTCTGAAAGGTAGCTTGACGTCACTCAACGAGATTAAGATGAACTGGATTTGTCTGCCTGTACATGGGGCTTAAAATGAAAGTGCTAATCAAGCATCTTTTAGGTAAGCACTTCCTTCTCCTGTTTGTTTTTGTCCCAGGGAAATAGAGTTGGAAAAAAAAAAAACAACAACAACAAACCCCAGGAACTCTTCTTTCCTGATGAAATGCCAGGGGCCCTGAAGCGCTCTCTTGTTAATCTAATGGACTTATTCCCATTATAAGGGACTTAACTTGGGAACAGTGGGCAGTGAGAATGGGGAGCTTGAAAAGCCAACTTTAACCCAAGGCAGTTTCACTGGACAGAGAAGTGGATGGTTCAGGTTGGCTGGTCCCGAACTCCAAGAAGGATGAGACACCATCTTTGAACTAGTTCCTGACTATTGCCTTTGATCAAAGGGACGAGAGGGAATGCATTATGAAGGTCACAGATGGTTCTAAGCACAATGTGAACTAAAGGCCATTATCCAGGCAATTCAGACCAATATTCCTCTTCAATAATATAAATTTAAGCTATTTTATTTTTATCTCTGACCACATACTTTAAATACTATCTAGTATGGAAAGCAGAAAATGATAGTATCTAGAATAGTAAGTATAAAAACAAATGACATTAATGACACAACTTATAAGACAATCATTAAATGTAGCTGGATTCCAGACACAGAATTCTACACCAAGAAAGGTGATTTTGTACATTTTTCACAAACACTTTGAGCCTCGGTTTCCCAAGTGTGGATTCTAGAGCTGAACTCAAATTCAAATTCCCAGCTGTAACTCATACCAACTGTGTGACTGCAGATAAATTGTTCAACCTTGTGGATTCCTCATTTACAAAATGTAGATAATGAGGATAACTATCTTACCAGTTACCATGAGGAGTAAATCAGTTAGCATGTAAAAAGTGAATACATGTGATCCAGTTAGAAAAGAGTTTCAATAAAATGCTGAATAAATGTTAGCTGTTATTGTCATTCTTCTTATTGTTGTTTTCTTGTCCCTTCAAGAGGGAAAAATTCCTACCTCCCTAAAATGTGGCATACCTGGAGTATTGATCAGAATATCTATGACAGAGTGAGGACTTAATTCATGATATATACTATAGTTACTGACAAATGGATACACTATCCCTCTCCTTATATGCATTTTCTCCTGACTCTGCCATCAAAAAAGTCAGTATAAATCATTCTATAGCCAGAAGTATATATACTGCTTTTCTAGTTCTCTCCTCCTTGCCTGAAAGTTTTTCCATGTAAGCTTTTCAGAAAAGTCAGTGGAAGCTGTGATTTGGAGTCACCTCAAAATACTTCCCTAGTAGCTCAGATGGTAAAGAATCTGCCTGCAATACAGGAGACCCAGGTTCAATTCCTGTGTCAGGAACATCCCATGGAGAAGGGAACGGCTACCCACTCCAGAATTCTATGGACAGAGCAACCTGATGGGCTACAGTTCACAGGGTCGCAAACTGAGTGACTAACATTTTCAAAATGCCTGAAGTCCTAAGACTTCATGTGATGATATATATGTCTACACTTTAAGTTAAGGTTATAGAGAGGAAAGATTTGAACAAAGACTTCCAGCTCCTCCTCCCAGTAGCTATAACTCAAAGTCTACAGGATGACTTCTGTTTGCCCCTCAAAGAGTTGCTGATGAACTGGAAAAGTAGATTAGAGTTCAAAACAAGAAAAGGTGATCTATCTCTCCCTGTTTGCAATAATCCAAAAAACATGCTGGCTTCTCCAGCCCTTAGGATCAGTTCTAAAAGAGACACCAAATAGCTGTGGAGATCAGGAAGCTATTCCAACTAATTTCACCTGGAAGAGTCAGACAAGACATGAAATTTGAACTAGTTTTAAATGAATCCAAGTTTAGAAAACTGGGAGGAAATAAATGTTTCATAATGAGAACATCCTATTCATCCAGGCATGGAGAGTACAATGATGCCTTTATTCCATCTGGTTCTTGGAGAGCTCACTGTTATTATATTTTTAAATGAAGTGTGAAGGAAGGACAGACAGATGTCCCAAGAAGGACACAGACAGACATTACAGGAAGGCAGTTCCCCAAGATCACACATGTGTCATTGGATTATGCAAACATCATTAGATTATGTGAATGCCTCGGGAAACAATTTTCCCCAGCCACACTCTCAAGGAGTGTGTACAGTCTAACACTGAACACAGACCAAGAAGTTAAACAATTGTGAGTAATGATTGTTCAAAAAGAAAAATACAAGAGAACCAAACCTAGCCTACAAATCAGGCAAATCCTTTCTGAAATAATCCATTAAATAGAGGCTTGAATAGGGAGAGAAGTTAAAAAAGCTTGGTCCCCTATTGATCAACTTGGATGACATTTCCATATACTTAGTCATAACTTAGGCATTATGTATGTGCATATGAGTGTCATGTGGGTGCATGTACACCTACACTTTTTTAATTTGAGAAGTGAATTCCACTTGATAAATCTAATTTTGGAAGGGAAAAGTCTAAAAGTGCAGCATCCATGGAGAGCTAAATTCTAAAAATGGGCCTGACTGATGAGCTGATTATAAATTGCTAGAATAAGAAGTCTCTAAAGTTTCTTCCAACACTAAAAACTTACAATTCCTTATTTAGTACATAAAAAGCAAAAACCATTTATGTGCAATTTACATGTCATTTGATAGGAAACATCTCTATTCTTCTTGCTCAATTATTTCTTGAAATCTGCTCTCCATTACACATACAAATTCCTATTCACTTTTAGGGAATAACCAACAATTATATATCTAAACTAATGGTGACAATATAGCAGAATGATTACTCTAGAGTCAGACTGCATGGGTTTGAATCCAGGTTTAGACAGACACATTATTACACAGCCTCTAAGCTTCGATTTCCTCATCTGTATAAAGGACCAAACACATGTTGTTGCTGTTTAGTCGTTAAATCATATCCAGCTCTTTTGCAGCCCCATGGACTGTAGCCCACCAGACTCCTCTGTCCATGAGATTTCCCAGGCAAGAATACTGGAGAAGGTTGCCATTTCTTTCTCCCGGGGATCTTCCTGACCCAGGGATTGAACTGAGTCTCCTGCATTAGCAGGCAGTTTCCCTACTGCTGAGCCACTTGGTCCATACGGACCAAACGTATGGAGAAGAGTAAAAGAATCTGTGTAGAGCTCTTAATCGATTGCCTGACACACAGCAATTATTATTCAATTCCCATACCAACTCTGAGCTACATATATCTCTTTCCTTTACAGATGAAGAAATTGAAAGTCCTAAGTTATTAAAGTTCAGAAATCTTTCCAAGGTCACAGATGCAAAGAGGGATGCAAAACTGGGTCTTTTGAGCCCAAGTTCTCTCTTGGAAAAATAGCTCTGCCTATACTGGAGTTCTGATGGCCCCTGGTAAGTGGAACATACAGGAGCATCCCCCGAGTGATTCTTACTGCATGCTCCTCACTCTGTAGTGCTTGACTGAATGGACGGAAAGAAGAAATCGCTTTTGTATCTCGAAAAGTGAAAAACCTCAGAATTTTTAGCCACAACCTCTTGATACAATCGCATCCCTTAATCTACTGTGTTAGTCGCTCAGTTGTGTCCGACTCTTTTGCAGACCCAAGGACTGTAGCCCGCCAAGCTCCTCTGTCCGTAGAATTCTCCAGGCAAGAATACTGGAGTGGGTTGCCACTTCCACCCTAAGGTGTGTCCAGATCATTTGTTACTGATAACTGAGTAGTAAAGCTTCTGAATCGCCTGCATTTTTTTTCTAAAACTTTTTATTTTGTATAGGGGTAGAACCAATTAATGTTGTGAGAGTTTCAGGTGAGCAGCAAAGGGACTCAGCCACACATATACATATAACCATGCATTTTTAAAATTTTATTTCACTTTCTTTTTAGAAAAGCAGACCTTTAGCTACTCGTTTCTGTGATGTAAGACAAACTTAGGACTACAAACACAGTTATAACCATGCATTTTTTTAAAAGAAGCAGTTTCAAGGTCATCCACATAACCGTTCTCTCTCTCATTTGCATTCAGATATATTTTCTTGAGTGGCTGGGAAAGGAGTGATGTTAAAGGTAATTTGGAAAATTGCAAATGCGTGCCACATAGACAGATGTCAGCTGTCAGGTGTGTCTGATAAAGAAAAAAAATTAAACGCAGCTGCTTTCAAAGGTGAAACTAGTAGAGCCAACCTCTTTGCTCAGCCTACCGCCCAGGCAGTACTATTCAGTACTTTGGTTTGTTCTTTGGGATTAGTGCCCACCTCTCCATCTTTCTGGGTTAATGTGAACCCTCAGAAAAGCCATGGCCCAGGGCTGCTTACTCTGATCAAGCTGCTGCTACAGTCTCCCCAAAGGATGTCCTTGTCAGAGCTCACGAAGATGGGCACTCCCAGAGGACTCAGAAGCCTGGCACCCCTCGGCTCTCTGCAAGCCTAACCTGTGATGGCTGAAGCCTCTGGAAAAAGAGTCAGAGGAGAGACAGAGGAAAACACAGTGTTACACAATATGCACCAGCTCAGCTCCTTGAAATCCTGCTCATAGGTTTCTAGAACGAGATTGAAGTGACAAGGAGGAGGCTGCTCTGACATGTATCCAGGAGGTGCCTTGATGGTGACTGACAACTTGTAATGCAGAGGCTTAATTGAACCCGATGGCCTCATAAATGAAAGCCAAGTGCTCCAAGTCAAAGGGAAGGGAAGTGGCCATTGGGCTTACTGTCTTCATTTCTCCAACAGTGGCCGACAAATTGCCATTTTTACGGGGCCCCTCCTGCCAACCAGTTTCCTGGGTTTTGCAATTCTTATAATTAATGCCTGATCCTGGAGCCTCTGGCATGTACTTTCTAAGGTTCTCTGCAAGAGGCAGATTATGTTAAATAAGGCAATAAGGCCAGGGGCGTTGACTGCAGATGCATTAAGAGACTGTGCACAGAATAACCCAGATCCACAAGGCATTCTGGCTTCCTGAACCTGAACCTTCCTGTAGAGGGCGCTCTTGGAAATTAGAGGCCTGCAGGAAAACACAGGCAGAATCCTTTTCTCTCCAATAGTATCCACCAGCATTTACTGAATAAGTGCTAGAATTGCATCAGGTGTTTTAAATAAATGATCTTTACTCTTCATCACACAATTGGAACCTGATCATTCTCATTCCCATTTTAGAGATGAATAAACTCAAACATAGTTTAGATACCCAAGGATATTTACCTAAGGATAGTGAACCTGTATCTGTTTGAGTTCCCAAGCTGTGCCATTTTTTTTTTTTAATAACAAACTGACAACATTTATGAAATATTAGCTCTGGACTGAGGATTCTGAGAAAAAAAGTGTTAATGGGGACTCAGAAATCCATTGATTATGTCAATAATAATAACTATAAGCATGATGGTGAGGATGAGATAATGATAATGATAGTAGCATAATATTTTGATGTGGACCATTTTTAAAGTCTTTATTGAGTTCGTTGCAATATTACTTTTGTTGTTTACTTTCTATTGTTTTGGCTGCAAGACATGGGATCTTTGTTCTCTGACCAAGGATCAAACCCATGCCACCTGAATTGGGAGGCTATGTCTTAGCCACTGGACCACGAAGAAAGTCCTATCACATAATATTTTGAATTGGCAACTCAGGTTTGCTTGTTTCATGCTTCCTGAATTTCTCTTGTCCTAACCTGTATTCCAGCAGAGATTATCTCCTATGCATTTTCCTCAGTCAAGGGAGGTTACGGTGCTAAAAGCAGAAATCTTGCACTTTTTATTTTAAAAACCAAGAATCAGAAGAGGGAGAGGATTTAAGATACAGGTAAAATGCTTTAGATAGAGTTGGGAAGAAAGAGATTATACCCATTGACACAAGGAAGGGAGAGAAGAGAGAAAGCAGTCACTGGTTGGGGATGGTGTGATGATGGGGGTTGTGGGGGTCATGGGGGTCATGGGGTGAGGGGGTGGCACTGAGACCCCAGACAGAAAGTGGACACTTGGGAAGCTTGGGTGGTGGGAAAATAGGCAGCCTTGAGAAGAGTTCCATACATTCAAGAGTGACATAGACATTGCAGAGAGTTGACAAAACAGTCATCTAAATGGAAGACTGCATGTCTCAGTGACAGATGAGCCGCCAATGACCTGTGACCTGATGGTAGACCTCCCAGACCTGCTCCCAACTACTTGATAGCAATTAAGGTTTGAAGCCATGCCACAGTCCTGAGGAGGGTCATAAACAGTCAACCTCAACTCAGCCAAAGAAAATAAAATTCTATTGTTTTATACTTTTAGGTAAAAAACAGAAAAATGGAATTTTGTATCTCTTGTACATCAGAGTGTGTAGACTATAACTCATACTTGGTTAAAAATAGTAATAATCACAAATTAACATTATGGATCCCTTATAAATGCAGAACTGTCACCGCACCCTTTATTAAGTACTTTAAACATTCACTCATTTAATTCCTGCAGGTCTACAGAATGGATGATCTTATCAACCCCATCTTATGGGGGAGGAATCGAAGTAACTTGCCTAAGGTTATACTGGCCATGTGTCCTAATGTGACAACATTTACCACTTACCCTGACTTAGTGATTTTCTTTCTTGGCTAATTCTTTGAAGACAGGGCTATGCCATCTCTACTGTACCATCATAGTTGTCCTGACTGTATCTGCTAAATATATGAGAAGTTGTTTTTCAGGTGAACCTGAGGACTATTCAGTAAGATAGAGGTAAGTGTCCTAAAAAAATACAAGTGGGCTGCTAGAGGGGGCAGAGGCATGATTAAACTCTAGAGAAGTCAACTATAGATTTAATGAAGACAAAAGAGTGATTTGCATTCATGTCTTAATATGCAGAAAGGGGTGATAGAGGATGAGATAGTTGGATGGCAACACTGACTCAGTGGACATTAGTTTGAGCAAACTCTGGGAGATCGTGAAGGACAGAGAAGCCTGGTGTGCTGCAGTCCATGGGGTTGCAAAGAGTCAGACAGAACTTAGTGACATAAGGATGAGAGCAATGCTGTTCTAAGTACTTATTTCTGGGGTGTGAGGTACCTCATGAACTAGAAGATAAACAGTCTGAGTTAAGAGCCTGAGACTATATGGACTGTGTGGAAATTTGTATCTTCCTAAGTCCCATAGGAAGAAAGCAAAGATATGTGCACGGAACAGTAATTGCCAGCACTAATTTCATCTAGTGTGTGGGCATTCAGAATAGAAAAAAGTTAAAAAGAACTGTTAGTTCAAACATTTTGGGGAAAAAGTTTACAGTGTCAATTTCTTCATCAAAAAAGTGAAAAAATTATGTCTACCTTATAGGAGGGTTCCTAATTCACCCATTTCACAAACATATTTTAGACATCAGTGTTTGTTGATTCACTAGGCAGTTGAAGAATGGTACAATAGTGGAGATGAAAAAAAAAAAAAAAAGTTCAGTTCAGTCACTCAGTCCAGTCCGACTCTTTGCGACCCCATGGACTGCTGCATGCCAGGCTTCGCTGTCCATCATGAACTCCTGAAGCCTGCTCAGACTCATGGATCCATCTTGTTGGTGATGCCATCCAACCATCTCATCCTCTGTCATCCCCGTCTCCTCCTGCCTTCAATCTTTCCCAGCATCAGGGTCTTTTCCAATGAGTCAGCTCTTCACATCAGGTGGCCAAAGTATTGGAGTTTCAGCTTCGGCATCAGTCCTTCCAATGAATATTCAGGACTGATTTCCTTTAGGATGCACTGGTTGGATCTCCTTGCAGTCCAAGGGACTTTCAAGAGTCTTCTCTAATACCACAGTTCAAAAGCATCAATTCTTCAGCACTCAGCTTTCTTTATAGTCCAACTCTCACATCCATATATGACTACAGGAAAAACCACAGCTTTAACTAGATGGACCTTTGTCTGCAAAGTAATGTCTCTCATTTTTAATATGCTGTCTAGATCGGACATAGCTTTTCTTCCAAGGAGCAAGCATCTTTTAATTTCATGGCTGAAGTCACCATCTACAGTGATTTTGGAGCCCAAGAAAATAGTATCTCACTGTTTCCACTGTTTCCCCATCTATTTGCCATGAAGTGATGGGACCGGATGCCACAGTCTTAGTTTTTGAATGTTGAGTTTTAAACCAACTTTTTCACTCTCTTCTTTTACTTTCATCAAGAGGCTCATTAGTTCTTCTTTGTTTTCTGTCATAAGGGTGGTGTCATCTGCATATCTGAGGTTATTGATATTTCTCCTGTCAATCTTGATTCCAGCTTGTGCTTTATCCAGCCTGGTGTTTCTCATGATATACTCTGCATATAAGTTAAATAAGAAGGGTGACAATATACAGCCTTGATGTACTCCTTCCCCAATTTGTACCAGTCTGTTGTTCCATGTTCAGCTCAAACTGTTGCTTCTTGAGCTGCATACAGATTTCTCAGAAGACAAGTAAGGTGGTCTGGTAATCCATTTCTTGAAGAATTTTCCACAGTTTGTTGTGATCCACACAGTCAAAGGCTTTGGCACAGCCAATAAAGCAGAAACATGTTTTTCTGGAACTCTCTTGCTTTTTCGGTGATCCAATGGATGTTGGCAATTTGATATCTGGTTCCTCTGCCTTTTCTAAATCCAACTTGATCATCTGGAAGTTCACAGTTCACAAATGTTGAAGCCTGGTGTGGATGATTTTGAGCATTACTTTGCTAGTGTGTGAGATGAGTGGAATTTGCATTAGTTTAAGCATTCTTTGTCATTGCCTTTCTTTGGGATTGGAATGAAAACTGACCTTTTCCAGTCCTGTGGCCACTGCTGAGTTTTCCAAAATTGCTGGCATATTGAGTGAAGCACCTTAACAGCATCATCTTTTGGTATTTGAAATAGCTCAACTGGAATTTCATCACCTCCACTAGCTTTGTTCATAGTGATGCTTCCTAAGGCCCACTTGACTTCTCATTGGAGGATGTCTGGCTTTAGGTGAGTGATCACATCATCATAGTTGTCTGGGTCATTAAGATCTTTTTTGTATAGTTCTTCTGTGTATTCTTGCCACCTCTTCTTAATATCTTCTGCTTCTGTTAGGTCCATACCATTTCTGTCCTTTATTGTGCCCATCTTTGCTTGAAATAGTCCCTTGGTATCACTAATTTTCTTGAAGAAATCTCTAGTCTTTACCATTCTATTGTTTTCTTCTATTTCTTTGTATTGATCACTGAGGAAGGTTTTCTCATCTCTCCATGCTCTTCTTTGGAACTCTGCATTCAAATGGGTATATCTTTCCTTTTCTCCTTTTCCTTTCACTTCTCTTCTTTTCTCAGCTATTTGTAAGGCCTCCTCAGACAACCATTTTGCCTTTTTGCATTTCTTTTTCTTGGGGATGATCTTGATCCCTGCCTCCTGTACAATGTCACAGACCTCTGTCCATAGCTCTTCAGGCACTCTATCATATATAATCCCTTGAATCTATTAATCACTTCCATTGTATAATCATAAGGGATTTGATTTAGGTCATACCTGAATGGTCTAGTGGTTTTCCCTACTTTCTTCAATTTAAGTCTGAATTTTGCAGTAAGGAGATTATGATCTGAGCCATAGTCAGCTCCTGGTCTCGTTTTTGCTGACTGTATAGAGCTTCTCCATCTTTGGCTACAAAGAATATAATCAATTTGATTTCAATATTGACCACTGGTGATGTCCATGTATAGAGTCGTCTCTTGTGTTGTTGGAAGAGGGTGTCTGCTATGACCAGTGTGTTCTCTTGGAAAAGCTCTGCTAGTGTTTGCCCTACTTCATTCTGTACTCCAAGGCCAAATTTGCCTGTTACTCCAGGTATCTCATGACTTCCTACTTTTGCATTCCAGTCCCCTATAATGAAAAGGACATCTTTTGGGGGAGCTAGTTCTAGGTCTTGTAGGTCATAGAACCATTCACCTTCAGCTTCTTCAGCATTCCTGGTTGGGGCATAGACTTGGATTACTGTGTTATTGAATGATTTGCCTTGGAAACAAACAGATCCATTCTGTTGTTTTTGAGATTGCACCCAAGTACTGCATTTTGGACTCTTTTGTTGACTATGAGGGCTATTCCATTTCCTCTAAGGGATTCTTGCCTGCAGTTTTAGATATAACTGAGTTAAAGTCACCCATTCCAGTCTATTTTAGTTCCCTGATTCCTAAAATGTCGATGTTCACTCTTGCCATCTCCTGTTTGACCACTTCCAATTTACCTTGATTCATGAACCCAACATTCCAGGTTCCTATGCAATATTTTTCTTGACAGCATCGGACTTTACTTCTATCATCAACATCAACAATGACCTGGGGAGTTCATCTTTCAGTGTCCAATCTTTTTGCCTTCTCATACTGTTCATGGGGTTCTCAAGGCAAGAATACTGAAGTGGTTTGCCATTCCCTTCTCCAGTGGACCATGTTTTGTCAGGAGTCTCCACCATGACCTGTCTATTTTGGGTGTCCCTACACAGCATGGCTCATTATTTCATTGAATTAGACAAGGCTGTGGTCCATGTGATCAGTTTGATTAGTTGAAATCTGGTGTGCCACTGCTCTTTTTCAATGCCTCCAGATTATACAATTTATCAGATCCCACGGAGCTCAGTATCATCTATATCCCATGTGGCTGCTGGGGGCCTCTGCTGGGAGCCCAGTAGGTTTCATTAAACACAAATGGCAAGAAAATTTCAGAGATACAGTTGACATCACCCTGCTTCTCTGTGCTCCCCTCCTATACTGGTTCCTCAGCTTAGAATGAAAAAGCAGGCTTGATAATTTTATACAGATGTCCTCTTCCACAAAGACTGTCATCTTTCTTGGTTCATGAGCTCTTGGAGAAGCATTAGCAAAGACAAGTCCGTGTAGCTAAGATTATATAGTTTAGTATTAACTCACCAACAGTGTAAAAACCTGATCAGAGTTCTTATTCTTACTGGAGATAAACCATGCATGAGAGAGAGATATGAAAGTAATCCGAGCCTCCAGAAAACTTGGGCCTATGAGTCTCCTATCCTGATGATCACACTGTTATGACTATCACCACCACTTGTTGAGCATGAATATATTAAAAAAATATTAAGAATTCAGCACTAGGCTAAACACATTAAATGCATTATGTCTTTTAATATTTTATATCATTTTTTGAAGCTTGTAATTATACATTTATTTAATTATTGGGAATATTTAGCTTTACAAATATGGTCCCACTCTGTAGACAATGTGCTCTATGAGATGAGCAATTTTCTCTTTTTTTCTTTTTTTTCAATAGACCTCTGATCCTTATCCCTCAGAGGGCAGACAGAATGAAAACCACAATCACAGAAAACTAAGTGTGTAAAACATTTAGCATGATTCCTCACATATAGTCTCTGCTCAACAAAATGCAGCTTATTTTTACTAGTAGCCTCATAGTCATCCATTTAAATAACCCGTGTGTGAATACAATCAAGTTGCAAACCCTCTGCACTTCACTTACCAAAATTGTCTTTCACATAAATACACACTCTTCACTCCTTGGATATTGAGTGAACATTGTTTCAAAAAAAAAAAAAAAAAGGTATTTACATTCTCTCTGAGAAAAATGTTTGCACCCACTTGCTCCCAAGTGCACATGCTCACACACAGAGCACTGAGGTCAAAGAGAAGATTTCTAAACCTTAACTCCCCTCAGCTACACCAGGGAATGACCCCGCCTTAGCTTTAAATGTCTGTAGAGCAGTTACTGGTCACTGTCAACGTTTGCAGCCACTCAAGAGGTTAGATGAAGATTCCATTTTTATGTCTTATTCTCGACTTTTTGTGTGTGTGTGTGTGTAAATAGAAAATGAAGACTCTTCTTGAAATAAAGGGCTTCTGTATCTCACATAGAAAGTTATGGCCAAAAAAAAAGAAAGAAAGTGATGGCCACATTTTTCTCTGCCCTAATGATGGTTTAACCACTTTTCCAGCACAAAATGTCACTGGACTCACAGAGCAAACTTTAAAAGATATCTTTGCCAAATAGCGTTGTGCAGCGTCAAGGAGACAGCCTTCCCTCTTCCCTCCCTCGTTCTATCCCCGTCTCCCTCCACCCACCTCTCCCTCCATCCCCCTTTCCCTCTCCCTTCCCTCCCTTACATTCCTTTCCTTCCTTCCTTCCTTCCAACTTTCCTTTAGAAAGGATTTAGACTGGCTCTCCTCAGGATTTCTAAGCCCTCCACCACATTATCTCCACCTGCTTTTGAAAAATATTCCCCATTTCTCCTCCTCATGAATTCATCCCTCTCGCCACACTGACCTACTAGTATCTTGTGCCTTTGTTTTGTTGTTAATGGTCCCTCTTCTTATATTACCCTTCTCCCCACCCCATCACTGCCTGGATAGATCTTATGCATTTTTGAAGTGGGTTAGAACTGCCCAAATAATCACTCAGCAATTATAAATCTGGATATATAGGAATGGGATAAGTGGGATATTTTCTCTTTTCCAGAATATGTACCTCAATGAAACCACTGTGAACTCCACACTCATGAATAAAGTACTTAATAAATGTTCAGCGGTTGTATACAATTGCTCATTGTTGTTCAGTCGCCCAGTCGTGTCCGACTCTTTGAGATCCCATTGACTGCAGGATGCTAGATATCTCTCTCCCTCATCATCTCCCAAAGTTTGCCCGAGTTCATGTCCATTGTATCAATTATGATACAATACAGATGGTAGGAGCCTCAAATTTGTGCCTAAACTCTGGGGCTCCCCATTCTGGCACTGTTCTTAAATAATGGAGCAGTCAGTTGAGTTGAGGAGGAATACCTACTAAAATCACCCTCCAAACTGCATTAGACCCACCACCTCAACAGCTCTCTCCTAATTCTGTCCTCCTCAGGGTGATTCCATATGCCATATTCCATATTCATCTTTGAGTCTTCTCTGTGCCTATTACAGTATATCTTAATACCTGTAAATAATTCAGAATTTTTTATTGAATGAATAGAAAAATAAATGTCTCAAAAAATTGTAGATTTCACCCTCTTCCAGAATGTATCAGGCACGTAATAATTGCTGGTATCAAAACCCTTTGGTTACAACAAACACGTTCAAATTCACACAACAAATTCAAGGAGACACCAAGATCTCATGGGAGTGAGATAGGACTGGGACTCAGGCACTGAAGCTGAGGGTTTAAGAATGTGACTGTATCTTGTTTTCTCTAGGATGATGTGCTTGCTCACTGTTGCTTCTCTAAGGAGGCCCATTTCTTCTGCTCACCATTTTTCCACTTACTGTAATTTAGTCCCTGGTCCTTTGGTTTACTGAAACACTGCCTGTATTAGTCAGCATTTGACCAGAGAAATAGAACCAGTAGGAAATACATATTAAGAAAGATACTGTGAGGAATTGGCTTACACGGTTGTGGGACAAGTCAGCAGTCTGCAAAGCAGGCCATGAGAAAAGAGAGGAAGAAATTCTTGGGAACAGGCTGAGACTGCAATCTACTGGAAGAATTTCTCCTTCCTCAGGGAAGCCTCAGTTTGCCCTTGAGAACTTTCAACTGACCAAATCAGTCCCACTTTAGGATAATCTCCCCTCTTTAAAGTCAACTAATTTTGGACTTTAATCACATCTATTAAAATATCTTGATAGTAACAACTGGATTAGTGTTTGAGTAAATGGGATGGTAGCCCATCCAAAGAGACACACAAAAACCCTGGTGGCTCAGTCAGAAAAGAATCCACCTGCCATGCCGGAAATCCAGGTTTGATCCCTGGGTGAGGACGATCCACTGGAGAAGGAAATGACAACCCAACCCAGGTATTCTTGTCCAGAAAAGCACATGGACAGAGGAGCCTGGAGGAATAGGGGTCCATGGGGTCACAAAGAGTTGGACATGACTGAGTGACTAACACACACACTCTTTTAGTTAAAATAATCAAAAGAAAGGATTGTATTAGCTTCTGGCAATCAAAGATGTCATCCCCGGTGAGGTAAAAGACAGCAAGATAACAGAGTATAGGGAACTTCTCCCTCTAGAAGCTGTCACGGGAAGATTCTCTAGAAGAAGCGATGGTATGGCTAGAACCCCTCTTCCCTCAGCTCCTTCCTTAATACCTTGGCAGTCAGGACACCGGCTCTGAGAGGCAAAGCAAACTCACAGTTCCTTACTGTTAGAGTGAGCATTCTTTTCTTAAAAAAATCCATAATATAATTAGTATTTTCATTTATTTTTAAATCTTTTCTTTAACTTTGTATTGGAGTATGGCTGATGAACAATGTTGTGATCGTTTCAGGTGAAGAGCAAAAGCGCTCAGTCATACATATACATGTAGATAATTAGTATTTTTAAATGTTAGATTACTGTTGATGCAGCACCAACTACCCCACGTGTTTTGGGTTAAATCTAATTTGTTATTTCTCCCAATTCAGTTTAGTTCATCATTTCCTCTGTTGGTTGCACCTGGGCTCATTCACTTGCTTCCCTTCAGAAAGAGGATCAGTTGATCTGGGAGTTTCAGGATGGCTTCACTCATGCGTCTCAGAGTTGCTGGCTGGCTGGCTGCTTCGGCACTTTGGTTCTTCTCTACAGCGCCTCTCAACTTACTGGAGGTAAGAATATGATTCTTTTTGTGATGGCCAAAGAGCATCAAGGTAGAAGTTGCAAAACTTTATGAAGCCTAGATTTCAAAATTCACACAGTGTCACTTCTATTACTGTTTGTTATTCAAAGCAGGTTACAAAGGCTACAAAGCTTCAGGAGGTTGGTAAGCAGGTTTCACCTGTTAACCAGAGGAGCTATATACAATCTATGACCTTATTTCATTTACCATAGCACTGTAAAACTATTTCATCGAATTGTGCAGCAAGTTTTGAGTCATAGAGGTGGTGTTTAAGAATTTATAATAAGGTATAGATTTATAGGTAGAGGGTTACTAATTTAGTAAAACATAAAAATTAATATAAAAGCCCACTGTGATGGATTATGTGTGTTACGAAGTTCATTTTCCTGTAACCTTTGTTTCCTTATTTTACCAGAAAAGAAAGTAAAGTAGGAACAAAACAGTCGGTCAAATCAACTTGAAGGTAAAAACCAAAATTATTCAGTGAATATATTATAGATTTGACTGAGCATCACTGTGCTGGTTAATGAGTAGAATACAAGTGTATAAACACAATCACTTCCCACATAGACTTTCTGGTCTCTAAGGGAAATAATACACAAATATATTAAGTGGCTCAAACTTCCTTTTTTAGGTTCATAGTGCCTGGGTGTGCTACTAATAGCACAGTGGCTGGAGGATTAGTCACTAGCATCAGCGCCTTATTAAATCAGAGACAAGATCCAAAGTGTAAGATGGAATCAACAAATTTGAGCAGGATTATGTAAGAGGCAGCTGCTGAGGTTTAAACCAAGTGTGGTAAGAACTGGGAAAGTTGATTCACAGGTTCATCACATACAGCTAGAAAGAAAAGTGAAGAAGATCCTTTGGGGTAAAATTCAGATGTTTTGATTATTTTTTCTTTTTTGCCACCTTATTTTTTTAATTGAAGGATAGTTGCTTTAGAGAATTTTGTGGTTTTCTAGCAAACATCAAGGATCAGCCATAGGTACACCCATGTCCCTTCCCTGCCGAACCTCCCTCCTATATCCCTCCACATCCCACCCTTCTAGACTGTCATAGAGCCCCTGTTTGACTTCCCTGAGACATTCTGCAAATTCTCAGTGGCTGCTTTACATATGGTATTGCAAGTTTCCATGTTACTCTCCCCATACATCTCACCCTCTCCCTCCTCGCTTCCCACTGTGTCCGTTGGTCTGTTGTCTATGTCTGTTTCTCCACTGCAGCCCTGAAAATAAATTCATCAGTACCATCTTTCTAGATTCCATATATATGTGTCATATATGATATTTTGTGTTTGTCTTTCTGACTTACTTCACTCTGTATAAAAAGCTCCAGGTTCATCCACCTCAATAAAACTGACTCAAATGCATTTCTTTTTATGGCTGAGTAGTATTCCATTATATATATGTACCGCAGCTTCTTTATCCATTCATCTGTCGATGGATATCTAGGTTGCTTCCATGTTCTAGATATTCTAAATAGTGCTGCAATGAATATTGGGTTACAAGTGTCTTTTTCAATTTTGGTTTCCTCAGGGTATATGCCTCATAGTGGGATTACTGGGTCATATGATGGTTTTACTCCTGGTTTTTTAAGGAATCTCCATACCGTCTTCCATAGTGGCTGTATCAGTTTACATTCCAACCAGCAATGCAAGAGCATTCCCTTTTCTCCATACCCTCTCCAGCATTTTTGTTTGTAGAATTTTTGATGATGGCCATTCTGACTGGTGTGAGGTGGTATCTCATTGTAGTTTTGATTTGCATTTCTTTAATAATGAGCAATGTTGAGCATCTTTCCACATGTTGGTTAGCCATATGTATGTTTGTATGTCTTCTTTGGAGAAATGTCTGTTTAGGTCTTTTTCCCACGTTTGATTGGACTGTTTTTCTGGTATTGAATTGTATGAGCTGCTTGCATATTTTGGAAATTATTTCTTTGTCAGCTCTTACTTTTGCTATTATTTTCTTCCATCCTGAGGGTTGTCTTTTCACCTTGTTTGTAGTTTCTTTGCTGTGCAAAAACTTTTAAGTTGAGTTAGGTACCACTTGTTTATTTTTGTTTTTATTCCCATTATTTTAGGAGGTGGGTCATAGAAGATTTGATTTATGTCATCAAATGTTCTGCCTATGTTTTCCTCTAAAAGTTTTATAGTTTCTGGTCTTACATTTAGGTCTTTAATACATTTTGAGTTTATCTTTGTGTATGGCATTAGGAAGTGTTCTAATCTCATTCTTTTGCATGTAGCTGATCAATTTTCCCAACACCACTTATTGAAAAGGCTATCTTTGCCCCATTTTATATTCTTGCCTCCTTTGTCAAAAATAAGGTACCCATAGGTCTCTGGGCTCTCTATCTTGTTCCATTGGTTTATAGTTCTGTTTTTGTGCCAGTACCACACTGTCTTGATGATTTTAGCTTTATAATGTAGTCTGAAGTCAGGAAGGTTGATTCTTCCAGTTCCATTCTTCTTTCTCAAGACTATCTTGTAGTATTATCTTACATCTAACTTTATTAGAGGGAATGCTTTTAGTTTTTCACCATTGAGAATAATGTTTGCTGTGAGCTTGTTATATATTGTTTTTACTATATTGAGGTAGGTTCCTTCTATGCCAATTTTTTGAAGGTTTTTTATCACATATGAGTGCTGAATTTTGTCAAAGGCTTTTTCTGCATCTATTGAGATGATCCTGTGTTGTCTTTTCTTTCATATTAATATGGTGCATCACACTGATTTGCATATATTAAAGAATCCTTACATCCCTGGAATCAGTCTGACTTGATTATGTTGTATGAGCTTTTTAATGTGTTGTTCAATTCTGTTTGCTAGAATTTTTTTTTTTTTTTTGAGTATTTTAGCATCTATGTTCATCAGTGATATTGACCTGTAATTTTATATTTGTGTGTTGTCTTTGCCTGGTTTTGGTATTAGGGTGATTGTGGCCTTGTAGAATGAGTTTGGAATTGTTCCTTCCTCTGCAATTTTTTGGAGGAGTTTCAGAAAAATAGGCATTAGCTCTTCTCTAAATGTTTGATAGAATTCCCCTGTGAGGAGAAGCCATATGGGCCCTGGAATTTTTTTGGGTGGGGGGGATTTTTGATCACAGTTTCTATTTCAGTGTTTGTAATTTTCTTGTTCATAATTTCTATTCAGTCTTGGGAGGCTGAACTTGTCTAAGAATTTCCCCATTTTCTCTAGAGTGCCCATTTTATTAGCATAGAGTTGTTCATAATATTCTCTTATGATCCTTTGTATTTCTGTGTTGTCTCTTGCAACCTCTCCTTTTTCATTTCTAATTTTGTTGATTTGATTTTTCCCCTTTTATTTTTCCTGATGAGTCTGGCTAGTGGTTTGTCATTTTTTTTTTTTTTATCTTCTCAAAGAACCAGCTTTTAGTTTTATTAACCTTTGCTATTGTTTCCTTCATTTCTTTTTCAATTATTTCTGTTCTGATCTTTATGGTTTCTTTCCTGCTGCTGACTTTGGATTTTTTGTCTGTTTGTTCTTTTTCCAGCTGCTTTAGATGTAGAGTTAGGTTGTCTATTTGATGTTTTTCTTGTTTCTTAAGGTAGGATTGTATTGCTATATACTTCCCTCTTGGAACTGCTTTTGCTGAATCTCATAAGTTTGGGGGAATCATGTTTTCATTGTCATTCGTTTCTAGGAATCTTTGGATTTCCCTTATTTCTTCAGTAATCTCTATCATTTAGTAATGTATTGTTTAATCCCCAAGGGTTTTTGTTTTTTTGCAGTTTTTTTTCCCCATGCAGTTGATATCTAGTCTCATAACATTGTGATCAGAGAAGATACTTGATATGATTTCAGTTTTCTTAAATTTACTGAGCCTTGATTTGTGGCCCAAGATGTGGTCTATCCTGGAGAATGTTCCATGTGTATTTGAGAAGAAAGTATATTGGATGGAAAGTCCTGGAGATACCAATTAGGTCCCTTTGGTCTAATGTTTCATTTAAAGTTTGTGTTTCCTTATTTATACTCTGCTTTGATGATCTGTCCATTGGTGTAAGTGGGGTGTTAAAGTCCCCTACTATTATTGAGTTACTGTCAATTTCCCCTCTTATGCCTGTTACTGTTTCCCTTATGTATTGAGGTGCTCCTATGTTGAGTGCATAAATATTTACAATAGGTATGTTTTCTTCTTGATTGACCCCTTGATCATTATGTAGTGTCCTTCTTTGTCTCTTATATTCTTTATTTTAAAGTCTATTTTGTCTGAAATAAGGATTGCCACTCCAGCTTTCTTTTGGTTTCCATTTGCATGGAATATCTTTTTTCATCCTTTTACTTTCAGTCTGTATGTGTCTCTAGGTCTGAAGTGGGTCTCTTGTAGGCAGCATATATATGGGTCTTGTTTTTGTATCCATTCAGTCAGTCTGTATCTTTTGGTTGGTGCATTTAATCTGTTTACATTTAAGGTAATGATTGATATATATGTTCCTATTGTCATTTTCTTAATTGTTTGGGGTTTTTTTGTAGGTCTTCCTTTCTCTTGTGCTTACTGCCTATGTGAGTTACTTTAGTATTTGTTGTAAGGCTGGTATAACTTCTGTTTATATGTAAAGCCTTTGATTTCTTCATCAATTTTGAATGAAATCTTTGCCAGGTATAGTAATCTTGGTTGCAGATATTTTTTTTTTCTTTCAGTACTTTAAATATATCCTGCTATTGCCTTCTGGCCTGCAGAGTTTCTGTTAAAGATCCATGGCTAATCATATGGGATTTTCCTTGTATGTTACTTATTGTTTTTCCCTTGCTGCTTTTAACATCTTTGTGCTTAATCTTTGTTAGCTTGATCAATATGTTTCTCAATGTGTTTCTCCTTGGGTTTATCCTATAAGGGACTCTTTGTGCTTCTTGGACTTGATTGACTATTTCCTTTCCCATGTTGCAGAAGTTTTCAACTATAGTTTCTTCAAAAACTTTCTCAGTGCCTTTTTTTTCCTCCCCTGGGGCCCCTATAACTTGAATGTTGGTGCATATAATATTGTCCCAAAGGTCTCTGAGGCTATAGTCAGTTCTTTTCCATCTTTTCCCTTTATTCTGCTCTTTAGCAGTTATTTCTGTCATTCTATCTTCTAGCTCACTTATCCATTTCTCTGCCTCAGTTATTCTTCTATTGGTCCATTCTAGAGTATTTTTAATTTCAGTAATTGTATTATTCATCTCTGTTTGCTTATTCTTTATTTCTTCCATGTCTTTGCTGATTTTATTAACTTGTTAAATGTTTCTTGCATTTTTCTCCATTCTGTTTTCAAGTATTCAGAGCATTTTTACTATCATTCTGAGTTCTCTTTCAGATAGATTGCTTATTTCCTCTTCATTTATTTGATCTTGTGAAATTCTACCTTGTTCTTTCATTTGTTCTCTATTTCTCTGTCTTTTCATTTTTCTCTTTTTTTCCTAAGTTGCTCCACTTGAGGTCTCCTTTTCCCAGGTTTTAGAGTTGTATTCCTTCTTACTTTTGGTTTTTGCTTTTGGAGGGAAAGGTTGGTTGAGTTGTTTGTGTTGACCTATTGTCAGGGGTGACTTGTGCCTATGTTGTCTATGTTACAGTGGGAGGATATCTAGCAGATCAAGCAGGTAATTACAGGAATAATGGGACATAAACACATACTTCCACACACACATTTATAACCAAAGTATTCTAAAGAAATGAATACAGGAGATTGACTTGGTGAACAAAGGAAACCAAAAGTGATATCGACTAATTAAAAGCAGAGCTAGCTAATTTTCAATCTGGAAAGCAGAGTGCAAACTGGGGCACAGAGCAAAAGTTCAACAATTTAACTTACTTGGTGAAAAAAGAAAGAGTGAAGGAAAAAAGGGAGAAGAAAAGAAAGAGAAGAAGGGAGGGAAAAGAGAAAAGGAAGCAGGTGGAAAAGAGGGCAAAAAAAAAAAAAAGTGAGAAGATAAAATAGAAGTGCAAAGGTTTAGACACATGCAAAAAAGATTTATATATATTCAGGAATAGCTATAGCCAGTAAAGAACTATAAGAAAAGCATTTGAATGTATCAAAAACAAAATCAGAAAAATCACCAAACAAAAAGAGTAAAAAAGAAAAAAAAAAAAAAAACTTAAAATGAATTTTTTTTTAACAAGAAAAACAAAGAGGAAAACTCCACAGCACTGCAAAAGGCTAATTTGAAGATAGCAATATATAAGGGGAATAAGCAGTGTGATTTATAAGAGAAAACGAAAAAGTTCTGAAGGTCAGAGTTCTTGATTGCAGAGTCTGCCACGGTGGATGGGGTTGGGTTAGTGTCCTGTGACGTTTTCCGGGTTCGGGGAACTTGTGCCTGTGTTCTGGTTGATGGAGCTGTATCCCGTCTCTCTGAAGAGCAGTGCAGTGTCCAGCAGGAGGTTTTGGAGTGCCTATGGGTTCCGCATGCCTTTGGCCAGTCCTTCTGGTTTTGGCAGTGTTAGACGCATCTATTTCCACAGCCACTTCAAAGTGGCCGTCTCAGCATATCTGCACTGCCGCCCACCCGCTCCTTGGCCCTGGAATCACTGTGGGTGCTTCTGTTCCCCAGTCCTGCCCTGCTCTGCTAGCCGAAGCTTGCTAGGTCGGGGCTTCTGTAGCTCTTTTCTCGGCTCCCCAGCTGTGCTCTCTGCATCACAGAGACTCGCGCGGCCTGCGCTCTCTGTTTCAGAGCTGGACTGCACGTGTCTCAGCTCCTGGCCCGCTCTCTGCATCTCGGGGTTCGTGTGTACTCGTTTCAGCTCACCCACCTGTGTGCCCTTGTTTCAGAGGTCCACGCGCTCTGTCGTGGGGCTTGTGTATTCTTCTTTCGGCTCCCTAGGCCGTCGTCTGCGCCAGGAGGGTTGCCTGCATGACAGCCCTCTGTGCTCCGGGGCTTCTGTGGGCATCTCTCTTGGTTCCCCGAGCCCACTGTCTGATTAGGGCCACAGTCCTTGAGCTGAGAAGCTCAGCTTTCTCTCTTTTCTGTTCTCCAAGTCCCTGTTTTGCATGGTTTTCCAAGACTCTCCAGCTCCCTCTTGGGTCCGCCTGCGAGGGAGCTTTCCTGTGCATGGGAACTCCTCCTGTTTTAGGACTCCCTCCCTCCCTTGGGGCACAAGCTCTATCCAGAGGTTCTCTGTCTTGTCCCTTTTTATGTCTCTATCCTTTCTCTTACCTCATTCCAGGGAGCTTAGCCTGTCCCCCGTCCCCCAACCAGAGGCCTGGGGTCTTCTGCTGTCTTGTAGAGGTTGCTTTGTAGGAGTTGTTCCATTTCTTGTTGAGTTTTTGGTGTGCTTGTGGGCAGGCTGGTGATCCCCATATCTTACTTCTCTGCCATCTTCTGCTATACAGTGAGTATAATTATCTGAAAGGAAGTTTTATATCGATGAAATAAGTTTGAGCCTTACACCAAGAAAACATTCATCAGATTTGCTTATTTACAAATGTATTAAATATAGAGGCAAACCAATAAAATGTAGGATGATAGGATGGTCATAAAGCTTCTGATTAGTTACAGATGTAGCAATGACAATAATAATATACCTGAGTGGATCTTGGACTATTTTTCCCCATGTGTCACTAACATAGCTTAACACTGTCAGTTTTTATTATTATTCAAATCATATTCAGTGGCAGGGTAAATACCAACTTGACTTCATAATTCTGCAAGTGTGTATCTTTGATGGAGATGATAAAATTTTACTCACTTACCAATGGCAGTTCTTTCTTTCAGTATAACCAATGAAGTTTTCATCCTTAGAGCAAAGTCTTAGGGATCACAGTGGAAACAAACAGTTGCCCTGGTTTGTGGCTGAAATAAATGTTAATCATGGCTGTCTTCATTCTGCCCCATGAAATGTGGGCTTTACAGTGACATTCAGAATAGTATAAATTAGCTAAAAATTGCATTTTAATTCTCTAGGCTCCATTTTACAAATTCTGTAAATAAGTCATGCATGTATTTGGTTTTCTTTTGACACCACAGATTGCTGTATCCTATGGTTTTATGTTCTCAGGCTCTCTTGCTGATAAGTGTTTTTGTCCTAAGTGGGAGAGAGAGAGGACAGAAATGCAGAGGAATGCATTTTCTGAAAGCATGCAGAGGAGATCTGTAAGAGAGAACGTTTCTGATGGTTCAATGTCATCCATTTGTGAGCTAACTTAACCTTTGCCGTATAAAAGACACTGTGTTAAGCACTCTGAGGAATACTCTCACATCTATAAGATACAGCTCATGCTCCAGAAGCTCACTATCTAGTCTCAGGATAAGACAAATACAGGGGCTTCCTAAGTGGCTCAGTGGTAAAGAATCTGCCTCCCAATGCAGGAGACTCAGTTCAATGCCTGGGTCTGATCCCTGGGTCAGGAAGATCTTCTGTAGGAGAAAATGGCAACCCATTCCAGTCCTTTTGCCTGGGAAATCCCACAGACAGAAGAGCCTGGCAGTCTACAGTCCATGGGATCACAAAAGAATCAGGCACAGCTTAGCAATCAAACAACAACAAGGCAAGTACAGAGGGTGTTACAATATTATTTAAAGCAAGGACAGTCAGAGGAAATACATGCAATGTTTTATGGATGTCCAGTGGAGGGCCAGATTGCATCCAGAGGAAAGGAAATATGACTTCATGGAAAGAGTTTTGAATGATCCTGAGGACAGACTTACCTAGGCACTACAGAACTAGGAAATAGTCTAGACAAAGGCAAGATGTAGAAAGGCAGAAGGTGTGTTTGGGCACAGGAAATCATCCATGTGCATGCAGAGGAAGATGCTGCCGAAACGATGTGACTGGACCAGGATCATGTGAGACCTTGGATGCTAGAACAAAGTGCGCATTTATTTCCCAGGAATGCAGCGGACAGTCTTGTGAACAAGTATGATAAAGACAGTTTGCAGAACTCAATGAAGCTGTGAGCTGGCCATGCAGGGCCAGCCAAGACAGATGGGTCATAGTGAAGATGGGCACGATAAAGGACAGAAACTGTAAGGATCTAACAGAAGCAGAACAGATTAAGAAGAGGTGGGAAGAATATATAGAACTATACAAAAAAGGTCTTCATGACACAGATAACCATGATGGTGTGGTTGGCTGCTGATCTAGATCCAGACCTCCTGGAGTATGCAGTCAAGTGGGCCTCAAGAAGCATTACTGCAAATAAAGGTAGTGGAGGTGATGGAATTCCAGCTGAGCTATTTGAAATCCTAAAAGATGGTGATGTTAAAGTGCTGCACTCAGTATACCAGCAAATTTGGAAAACTCAGCAATGACCACAGGACTGGAAAAGGTCAGTTTTCACTCCAATCCCAAAGAAGGGAGATGCCAAAGAATGTTCAAACTACTGCGCAGTTGCATTCATCTCACATGCTAGCAAAGTAACGCTCAAAATTCTCCAAGCCAGGCTTCAACAGTATGTGAACTGTGAACTTCCAAATGTTCAAGCTGGATTTAGAAAAGGCAGAGGAACCAGAGATCAAATTACCACATCCGCTGGATCATTGAGCAAGCAAGAGAGTTCCAGAAAAACATCTACTTCTGCTTTTTGGCTGTGCCAAAACCTTTGACTATGTGGATCACAACAAACTGTGGAACGTTCTTACAGAGATTGGAATACCAGACAACCTTACCTGCCTCCTGAGAAACCTATATGCAGGTCAAGAAGCAACAGTTAGAACTGGACATGGAACAGTTGACTGGTTCAAAATTGAGAAAAGAGTATGACAAGGCTATATATTGTCATGCAGCTTATTTAACTTATATGCAGACTATATCATGTGGAATGCCATGCTGGATGAAATACAAGCTGGAATCAAGATTGCCAGGAGAAGTATCAACAACCTGCAGATGATACCACTCATGGCAGAAAGTGAAGAGGAACTAAAAAGCCCCTTGATGAGGGTTAAAGAGGAGAGTGAAAAGCTGGCTTAAAACTCAGCATTCAAAAAAATGAAGATCATGGCATCCGATCTCATCACTTCATGGCAAATAGAAGGGGAAAAAATAGAAACAGTGACAGATTTTATTGTCTTGGACTCCAGAATCACTACAGATATTGATGGCAGCCATGAAACTAAAAGACAATTGCTCCTTGGAAGGAGGGCTGTGACAAATCTAGAAACCATATTAAAAAGCAGCGACATCACTTTGCTGACAAAGGTTGGTAGAGTCAAAGCTATGGTTTTTCCACTAGTCATGTACAGATGTGAGAGTTGGACCATAAAGAAGGCTGAGCACTGAAGAATTGAAGTTTTCCAGTTGTGGGACTGGAGAAGACTCTTGAGAGTCCTTTGGACTGTGAAGAGATTGAACTAGTTAACCCTAAAGGATACCAACCCTGAAAATACATTGGAAGAACTGATAGTGAAGATGAAGCTCCAATACTTCAGCCACCTAGATGAGAAGAGCTAGTTGAGTCACTGGAAAAGACCCTGATGCTGAGAAAGATTGAAGGCAAAAAGAGAAGGGTGTGGCAAGGATGAAATTATTAGATAGCATCAAGAATTCAGTATCCATACATGAGCAAACTCTGGGTGATAGTGTAGGACAGGGAAGCCTGGTGTGCTGCAGTCCATGGGATCCCAGAGAGAAGTGCAGGACTTAGTGACTGAACAACAACAAATGATAAAGTCTTTAAGGCTGAAACATATCCAGGCAGGGACTTGCCCTTCACACACCAGTTAGCATCCTCAGAGCATGGTCCATGGACCTCCGCTGGTTCTAATCAGGTTGCTACTGGTTCACACTGAGAAGAATACCAAAAGTGAAGTTAAACATTTAGGAATTTCTCCAAACAATTTGCCATTGCCATCAAAGTATATGATTTTATACTTTCCAAGCCATATGGGTTGGAAAAGAATTGGTTCTTTACCACAGATAACCTGAGAGCACCCTAGTGCCTCCCCCATAGGGCGTTTAGCCGGTAGACTTCAATTTTGTAACCAAAGTCTGAGTTTCTGTTGTTCCCCTCGTCTCGCAGGACATTTTCTTTAGTTGCATTTTGATATCAACACTTTGATGATGCACCTTAATGTTGACCTGTTCAAAGGGAGTAATATCAGATCATAGAAATTAACCCTAGGTGATCTAGAGCCCAGGTTTGCAAACTTGGCCCATGAGCAAACCCAGCTCTCTGCCTATTTTGTACATGAAATTTTACTTCAACACAGCCGTACTCATTTGTCTCCATTTCATCCATGGCTGATTTTCTGCTACCGTAGCAGAGTTGAGTACGTGCCACAAAGACTTCAGGGTTTTCAAATCCTAAAATATTTACTGGCTGGCCCTTTGCAATAAAAGTTTGTATGGAAAGTGACTGGGTCTTGAAATGAAGATTACTTAACAGGTACCCACAATTCTCATTTTCCTGAAAGACTAGCCAGGAAGAAATCTGGGGCAAAGCTGGAATTCAGGAAGCCATCGAGAAGGAAGAAGGCGCCACATATGTTCACACATACTTTGGGCAGGTATGAAAGGAAGTTTGGAGCATATTCTGCATTAAATAATCCCTTACATACCTTTTTTTTTTTTTCCTTTAGCACAGATAAGGATGCAAGTTAATGAAAGTTGATGGAACAGATGTCATCCCTGTTAGTGATTTTAAAAGATATCAGGTTTATATCCTACAGATGATAGCACCCACGTAACTGCACAGAAATTAAAGTTATATCACTTAACAATTTCTTTTAAAAGGTATTTTATTTTCTCCCTGGCCTTCTAAAATGCATCATCACAATCGAAACAAGATTTTGGCCTGAAAGTCATAGGTTCATCAATTGGCATATCTGGAATAACAGAAAAAGATGTTAAGTAAAACCATGTTACATAAAACTATGCTTCCTTTTCTCCCTGTATTTCTTACTACATTTTTGGGTCACGTTTATCACTGTGGAGCACATCTCTGCCACATAATCTGCTACACTCTACCTATTTCCACACTCAGCTATATTCTCAGACACAGGATAATTCAGGTACCAAAAACAAAAACAAAAAGGAGAACTATTTGGTGGTGTAAATCCTTTGTAGAACAAAGAAGGCCATGTTACACAATTGTAAAATAAACTTATGTGGTAGGTCATATTACCTTCACTTTACCAGTAAAGAAACTGAAATTTAGAGAAGTTACATAATTTGCCAATGTCACATAGCTAGTAAATGAAGGAAACTGTATTTCCATCTAAGGATGGTCTTCCTGCTCTCCTACCTAGAGTTTGGTAAAACTAAATACCATTTTAGAATACAAATTTAAGTGGAAGAAAAGGAAAATGAGTGAGATTGGGATCCATAGAGGTTAAAAAAATCTTCAGTTCAATAGAGACAAGATCAGGTGGGAAAAGAATGCAAGTAAACTGATTATATAGATGTGAAAAAAAGGCAGAAATGAAAAAGAATGATGTTGTGGAGATACGAGGGTTAGAGGCATGTTGAATATATTTTGAATAATAGAACAGCTTCCAAATTTTCAAGTGTCTGCCTACATATATATTTATGAATGCATATTATCAACAATGAAATGAAACATCTGCAGCCCACACCTACAAGAATGCAAAGTCCCCTGGCTCACTAGGATATGCTGGAATTCAGGAGCAAATTCATGTATCAATGTTTTGATGCTCATAAATCAGCCACAGGTGAATCATGTTTGCAAATCACTAATAACTTGGAAATGTATATTTATTGCGCCAGAACCACCTGGGCTATTCAAAGTCATTGCAAGGTTATATTTTATTCAACGATCTTTTAAGAAAGGGAATCCCCCCCCCCCACACCCTCATTCAGCTGTCTTTTAGGACAAAGATTTCTTCTCTTGCTCTCATTCTCACTCTCTTTCTTTCTGTCCTCCCCCATTCTCTTGTTTTTACACAAATCTTAATTGAACCTAGATATCTATTTATGTCTGTGAGTAAAAGGCCAGAAATTTCTTTAATTTTTAGAGATGTTTTTAACTCAGAAGGAAATCATTTAAAAGATGAATTTCCCCCTCATTTTTTCTATATTATATTAAAAACTGCTTTCTATTTATGATCCAAAGGCCAATTTCAAGACTAAAAGGAACAGACCACCGAGCTTAGAGGTGAGTCATTTAAGAAACTAATCCTCCTTTGACTCCCTTCCTGAAAGTGAAAGTGAAGTCACTCAGTGGTGTGTGACTCTTTGTGACCTTGTAGCCTGCCATGTTCTTCCGTCCCTGGGATTTTCCAGGCAAGAATACTAAAGTGGGTTGCCATTTCCTTCTCCAAGGGATCTTCTTGACCCAGGGATCAAACCCAGGTCTCCCACATTGCAGGCAGACTCTTTACTGTCTGAGCTACCAGGGACCCCCTTCCTAGGCACTCTCAAGTTCTGACTCTAGCAAATGGTCCTGCAGGAGTGTGTAGCTGTAAGACATCACACAGCCGTGGAGCCTGTAAACTACTTTCCTGGCATTCTGGTCCACCCTTGTATTTCTCAGACCCTACAGCACGAACATATTTAAAACCTTTTTTTTTTTTTGGCTGAATGAAATTCTTGACTGCTCATGTTTCTCTGTTCAACAGAAAGACTCTCTCCCATCCACTGAATTTTCCAAGCTGGATACACCTGGGCTTCATCCTTGGCTCCTCCTGTTTGTCATCATAGACGCATAGTTGTTTGTCTACATGTTTTAACCAATTCTTCTTGATCCTACTTTTCTTAACCCAACTATTTCTACCTCGGGTGCAATGGATTTTTGTGGGTGACCATTTTCCCAGGAATTGCTGGCAACTCTCTCAAGCTGGTTTCCCTGCTCCTAGTTTTTCTCTCTCCAATCCTGTCTTCATGCAGCAACCAGAGCACTTTTCTTCTCTAAAATTAGACCCTGTCATTTCTCTATTTAAAAGTTTTTATTGACTATTTTTTAGAGTCAAATCCAGACTCAGTAACTTGGTCTGCAGTACTCAACCTTCTGATCTTTATATCTCCTGCTTTTTTCCCCATTATTTGCATTCCTTTTACTCTACTAACTGAGCAATGTAACACAATTCACCAGAAGCACAGTCTTGTTCACTTCCAAACCTTTGCCGCTATTCCTTCTGCCTGGAGCTCTGTTATACTATTCTTCAAAAGACTAACACACATGTATTCTTCAGGACCCAGTTTAGAGTTTAATCTGGAAAGCTTTTCTTGATTGATTCCCTAACCCCTCAGACCCTGAGATATACATGCACAAACCTCATAACCCTGCCTTGCTCAGGTGTATCTCATTTTTCCTCTTCAAAGCACTAGGCATTTGTGTCCGTGTCCTGCCACTCAGTGGTAAAGAGTCTGCCTGCTGATACAGGGGATGTAAGTTCAATTCCTGGGTCAGGAAGATACTCTAGAGAAGGAAATGGTAACCCACTCCAGTATTCTTGCCTGGGAAATCCCATGGACAGAGGAGCCCGGCAGACTGCAGTCCACGGGGCTGCAAGAGAGTCGGACATGACTCAGCAACTAAGCAACAACAACCGTTGTAACAAAACCCTATACATGTACAGGCTTAAAACAATAGGAATACATTATCCTACAGCTTTGGAGGCCAAGATGCCCACATAAGTCTCATGTTGGATTCCCTTGAGACTCTTGTCGCTGATTACCAATTCTGTCCATCATCTAAGTTCCCTGCTGCTGCATAAGATAATGTATTCATGGATCCTAGGGACTGGAAGTAGACTTCTCTTGGTAGAAGGGAGATTATTTTTCCTGTCACAATAATTGTGGGTTTACCTGTCTGTGAACGCTGTCTCACCTCTGTCCCCTTGCCCTAGCAACTCACAGGTCATATAAGTTTATGTTTTGTAAGGAAAAGGATGGTATTTGTCCTCTTATCAATGCTCTGGTGTCTGGCAAAATGCCTAGTACATAGTAGGTGAATATGTTGTTGTTCAGTGGCTAAGTCATGTCTGATTCTTTGGGATCCCGTGGACTGCAGCACGCCAGGCTCCTCTGTCCTTTACTGTCTCCTGGAGTTTGCTCAAACTCATGTGCATTGAGTCGGTGATGCCATCCATCCATCTCATCCTCTGTCACCCCCTTCTGCTTTTGCCTTCAGTTGTTCCCAGCACCAGTCGGCCCTTAGTATCAGGTGGCCAAAGTATTGGAGCTTCAGCTTCGGCATCAGTCCTTCCTATGACTATTGAGGTCAATATGTATCTTGAGATAAATAATGACTGAATCAAAGGATTCAAGGACTTCTTCAGTTTTTATTCCAATTATCTTGGTGAAAGACATCAGTTACTTAGTTGTAGAGAAGAAGAAAGCATGTATGAATCACTTCAACTTTCTCCAGCAATACTGTGTCCTGAGATGTTGAAATATTAAATTATTCAGTTCTTGGGGAAGTAGGGCAAAGATCTCAGTGGTAAGATAACTGTAACTACTCCACAGTATCTTAACCCATGTGATGAAAAGGAAAGGCTTTATTTTACTTTGGTAAAATATATGTTGATGATAATAATGCAACATTATTCTGTGGAGCTAAGAGGGGTGCAATCTGAACAAGCACTCCTTTTAATGTTAGGTCTGTCCCTGAGAGATGACATCTTACTTAAGATTTCTTTCTAATATCTATTAAGGAAAGCTTAAGATTCTTATAGAGTGTCAGGAAATCAAATAAAGAGCAACAGGGACCTATCTTTCATGTACAGCTGATTTTACCTACTGTTATTTATTGCATCAATCCTCAACTTTGGCACAATTAATATTTTGAAATAAATAATTTTCTGTTAGAAGGAATCTGTCCTGTGCATTGGACGACATATTTTTTCCTTCCAGTTTCATTGAGAATTCAAGGGTATTTAGCAGCATCCCTGGCCTTTACTTACTAGATACCAGTAATACCTTTCTCAGTTGTTAACAACCAATATCTCCAGATGTTACTAAATGGTACCAGTGGGTGAGAGACAAAATGACTGCCAGTTGAGAAATATTGTTACAATGTGTTAGATAAAATTTAATACAATCACCATGTTTTTCCCTGAAGGATTCTTTGATATTACGTAAGGAAGGAGGAGCTCTGTTAATTTGTGTGTTTGTGTGAGGGGTCACTTTATGATAGTGGAAATGACATAATCCCTGAGTCCCGGGCATAAGGACACTTTAACCATAACGAGCCTCCAAACTGGAGGACTCTGTCTCTTGTCCCTCTTTTTACTGTTTTCCAAGGATAGAAATTATTTTATTTTTCGCTATCTTTGTTTAGCTCTAATAACCAATATCTGCCTGTGCTTACTCTGTTCTGGAGGCTATTATGAAGGGTTTACAAATGGAGCACGCCTCTTTTTCCCTCTTTCTGCCCTTAGGTGTGCCACTGAGGGCATCTTGATACCCTCTTGAACAAACACACATGTCATGTAAAATAACAGTTGCTTTCAGAAGCTGACCCAGAAGAGCCAGTCCTGTCTAGAATGTTTCCTGCTCCACGTATCAAGCTCCCTTTGCTTCTAGGAGAAACAGGTGATTGATTCTGAGTCATGTTATTTGTTTACACTGATCATCTAATGAGCAACACAACTACACGATAATTGCATTTATTGGCTTTTCCAGAATGCTGCATAGAGCGTAACCATCATAAAGTGTCTCTCTACTTCCAATGCAAATTGCTTTCAATTTTTTGGTCGCCTGATAAGCTGGTGAAAGAGAAATGTTTTAAGTACATAATCCTAGAGCCCATTATTAGGAGTGTTTTTATTTTCTTATCTTCTGGCATCCATTTCCAAGCAGTTTGTGCCTCTAATCAAGAATTAATGATTCCATATAGAAAAAAAAAGTCAGGACTATTTTTTGTTTGTTTGGATCCATTTTCCTTTTTTTTCCAAGTTAAATTTGCTGGCTGAATGTGTGATGTACATGATTTCTAGGGACTGTAAAGGCAATTTGACCTAATCTTACCCCTGGTTTTTTTCTAATGTTCAACTTAGAGACATTTTTGTTTGGCTGATATTTGGAAAATTAATCTAATTTGGATGAGATATGCTATCTTAATATTTTTGTCAAGCAATCTGTAATAGAAAAGAACACAGATCAACTGTTGGTAGGAACGGAGGAGAGAGGAATTGAGTAGAGGGTTCTGGAGAGTTCTTAAGATTGTTGCCTACTTAGCACTTTGTCTCCAGTGAATTCCAAGTATTACATTTCACTTGACTAAATTAAGTATATATGTTTAGGCTCTGATAAAACAGTCTCTCCTAGGGCAGGTCTTATTAAGAAAAGCAGGTTGTTCTGGATTATTTCAAATGGTTACATTCCTTCTTCCCTTTATGAAACAGGAGGAGATTTTTCTCCAGTATTCACTGTAAGAACCAGCTGAATTCACTGTTCAGCTGCTGGATATTAAAACTCATAAGGAGGACATAGGCATCCTTCGATGATTGGGCCCCTCTGGAGTTTTTTTTTTTTTTTTTTTTTTTAATTTATTATTTTTTTTTTGGTCATACATTGATATGAATCAGCCATAGATTTACACGTATTCCCCATCCTGATCCCCCCACCCACCTCCATCTCCACCTGATTCCTCTGGGTCTTCCCAGTGCACCAGGCCCGAGCACTTGTCTCATGCAAAAAAAAGAGAAAATAATAGCAAATGAAGAAACAGACAAAGGATTAATCTCAAAAATATACAAGCAACTCCTGCAGCTCAATCTCAGAAAAATAAATGACCCAATCAAAACATGGGCCAAAGAACTAAACAGACATTTCTCCAAAGAAGACATACAGATGGCTAACAAACACATGAAAAGATGCTCAACATCACTCATTATTAGAGAAATGCAAATCAAAACCCTCTGGAGTTTTTAATTCTCAGACTTTTCCACGCTGAGCCTCCAGCAATTTGTCAGTTACGGCTGAGGTTGTCCTTCTCTGGCACTCGTCCCCCAGGGCTTCTGCGCCTCAGTTTCTGCTTTGGTAAGTTGTAATTATCTGTATTTTTCCCTTTCTCTCCAGTTTTGGAGGCAGCAGTTTGCCTTGTGACCTCATTTTTCTGAAGGATCTGGAAGGGTTGTTGATTTTAATTAGCAAATTGAACCCAACAATGTATAAAAAGAGTTGCCTACCAATGACCAAGCGTTTTTTTATCTCAAGTAAGCAAAGCTGTTTTAACATTTGGAAGTCAATGAATGTACTTTATCACATCAGTAGGCTAAGATGAAAAGTCACATGTTCATATCACTAGACACTGGAAATACATTTGACAAAATCTAACATCAGTTCATAATAAAGACTCTCAGTAACAAGGAACGAAAAGGAACTTTCTCAACTTGATATAAGAATACCTTCAAAAAGGCTACAGCTAACATCATACTTAGTGGTGAGAAGCTTGAAGCTTTCTGACATCAGGAACAAGTCAAGATTATGGGATACAAGGTTAATGTGCAAAAGTCAGCTGCATTCCTATGATACTAGCAATGATCAAGTGGAATTTGAAAGTAAAAGCATAATACCATTTACATTAGCACCCAAAGTATGAAATACTTAGGTACAAATTTACCAACTCTGTATTAACTCTATAAGAAAAAAAAATTATAAAACTCTAATAACACAGGTAAAGAATTAGATAAATGGAGAGAAATTCCATGCACATGGATAGGAAGACAATGTTGTTAAGATATCAGTTCTTCCCAATTTGATTTTAGATTCAATGCATTCCTAATCAAAATTCCAGCAAATTATTTTGAAGACATTATTGAAATGATTCCAAAGTTTCTGTGGAGAACAAAAGACCTGAAACAACCAACATAGTGTTGAAGGAGAACGAAGTCCTGAACAGATATCTTACCAAAGATAAAATAAGCATACTAAAGATGCTCAACAATCATATATATGCTATTAGGGAATTGCAAATCAAAACAACGAGCTACCACCACTACCTACTTAGCAGAACTGCCACGATCCAAAATAATGATGATATCAAATGCTGACAAGATTATGGAGCAAGAGGAACTTTCATTTTTTGCTGGTGGGAATGCATAGTAGTGAAGTTATTTTGGAAGACTATGGATATTAAAATACTTAATAAAACTGTAGTCCATTAAAACACATGTGATCAAGTCATATTTAACTCACGATTTTTTTTCATTTATCAGAAAGTTAATCAATGTAATTTCTCTAGTTTATTAACCAAAGGAAAAAAAATAAATCATGTTTTCTGTTTTCAAAGAAGTAAAACATTTAAAAAATCTCTTTGTACTTCAGGAGCTTCCTAAACTTGATTAAAAGTTATTTACCAAAATCCTGCAACAAATATTATTTATAATGGAAAATTCAGGCACTGTCTTTGTAACTGGAGATGAGTCAAGTTTGCTCAGAGCAATATCTAACAAGAGTACAGGTCATTACTGTGCCCAGCTCCAAGGACACTATTCATGTAGATTTTGTTGTCTGTGGGTCTACAGAGGACTAACCCAGAAAGAAACTATACAAGTCTTTGAAATGACACTATTGTAATGACATTAATAGAGAATGTGAAATTTGCTTCAAAATGTGGGGGTATTAAAAAAAATCATATGTGTATATATATGTATATATATATACATGTACATAGGAAAAACCAACTATATATACTTATTTTTTATGGACCAACCAGATTAATTTAAATGCCACAGGAAACAAACTTTATGTGTGTGTGTATGTGTGGGGGATGGGGTGTTCATTTTTAGGGGGTCCTGTGGAATTCTCTCTGCTCTTTTTGGGGGTGCCTAGAGGTGGAATTCCCTGGTGGCTCAGACGGTAAAGTATCTGCCTACAATGTGGGAGACCCAGGTTCGATCCTTGGGTCAGGAAGATCCTCTGGAGAAGGAAATGGCAACCCACTCCAGTACTCTTACCTGGAAAATCCTGTGGATGGAGGAGACTGATAGTCTACAGTCCATGGGGTCGCAAAGAGTCAGACACGACTGAGCGACTAAACTAAACTAAAAAAATCAGGTGTTTTTTTTTTTTTTTTTTGTAATATCACATATAAATGTATGCTCCAGATAGATTATGAAACAGTGTGAAATGTAAAATTACTAAAGTTGATATAAGAATATAAGAAGCACATGTTTATAATCTGTACATTGGAGAAAGCTTTTTATAATAATTATCATAGAATAGACCACATGGCAAGCCTTTTATTTATTTAATTATACTAAAATTAGGGACTTCTGTTATGGTAAGGAGGTGGGGGAAAAGCTAAAAGATGACAGGTTGGAAGAAGAGATTAAATAAAACTTATGATTATTTATATCTATATTGTACTAAGAACTCACACAAATCAAAAAGAAAATGCAGAAAACCCAATTGATAAAATAGTAATAAAAACAGTAACAGTGGTAATAGTAGAAGTAGTAGTAGCAGATGTGCAAACAGACCATCAGTATGTGACGAAACATTCAGTTAGACATTTACTGAGAGCCTATACCTTGCCAAAAGTAGATAGTCTTTATGGAAGGTATATGATTTCAGATTCAATACAAGCAAAATGCAAATTAAACAAATATCACTTTGCATGCATCAGATTGGAAGAAATTTTAGTAAGCTGAGGAATGCCAAGTATGGGAGTGAGTATGGAGTCACAGGATCCCTGAGCATTGCTTCTTTAAGTCCAGACTGTTGCAGTCATTCTACATACCTTTAAAGCAATATTTAGTCAAATTTTCTATGGAGATGTCTATGGCTAATCGCCTTGAGAATGGCTCACAGGGGTTTCTGTATAAGAATGTTCAGTATAGTATTGTTTGGAAAAAGATTAAGTCATAGACCATCTCTGTGTTTATCATTGGGGCAGGATAATTTATACACAGTAGATACACACTATAAATTATGCCATCAATTAAGGCTAAATAAAAAGGTGGATGTACACATGGCACCATGGATCAATCTTAAAAATACAGCAGTGAAGGGGAAAAAAATATGTACAGAATATGATCTATTGTACAGCACTGCTTACTTGTATAAAATAATACATATACAATGCAAGACTGCATGTTATTTAAAAAATTAGTGGATATGTATAAAATTGTTGTGATAGTTACAAGGGAGAAAAATGAAGGTGGGAAGTGTTTTAAAAGGAAATAAAAAGAGAGCACCAACCAGTCTCTGTAACTAAGAGGTTAGGGGAAACACCTCCCTCAGAGGGTGGTTAGGATCAAACAAGTGACTATGAATGCTTTGTCAGTTGTTAAATGTGCTTTTGACATTGGCTTTTATGCACACACGAAGATGCAGCAGTGTTGGCTCAACAGGATGACTGAACTATTTCTAGGAGAATTCCATAAAAGATAGAGAATTCATCTTGGTCCCTGTGTCTGGATTATCATAAGCTAGCATGTGAAGACCTTGCATGAAGATGTGATTTACATTGTCTTGATTGTCTCTATTGGCTGTGTTCCCTGGGTGCAGTCTGCATCATTAATTCCAGTCTTCTGATGTATACCATGTAGCATGTGGAAAAGAAAAGAGCATAGAGGATTCTGTGCAAACAATATCCACTGCTGGAGATACTTGGCTTAGGGAGATCGGCATTAGAGAGTATGTTGTAGGTTCCATGCGCCTTCAGGCATTGTCACTGGCTACTATTGACTTAATTAAAATATCACTTCTTAGGGGTGGCAATTGACAAAGGTCTTTAACGTCAAGTCTAAAAGTTAATTGAAAGAAACTGAACTTACCTGAAATATTTAAAAACATTAGTTATGCTCTGTGCCAAAAAAATCATGTTAATATACTATGTATTGATACCAATTAACATATGTATATAGACTACATAAGAATTTTTACCTATGCCTTTGGAAGAAAGAGTATCAGATAGACATTGGTTGAATTCTGACTTTGGATGGGCCAAGTGATTAACCTAACTTTGCCTCAGTTTTTTTCACAAGTAAAATAAGTGCAATAAAGTCTATTACATGATTTTATTTATTTGTTCTGGTGAGGATTGGAGAGCATAATCTAAAATATTTAGCTCAATATTTGCAAACAAAACAACTGACAAGGGATTCATTTCCAAAATACATAATTCATGCAGCTCAGTGTCAATAAAACAAACACCCAGTTTAAAAATGGGTGGAAGACCTAGAGATTTCTCCAAAAAAGATACATGGCCAAGAGGCACATGGAAAGATGCTCAACATCCCAAAGTATTAGAGAAATGCAAATCAAAACTACAATGAAGTAACACCTCACACCAGTCAGATGGCTATCATCAAAAAAAAAAAAAAATCTACAAACAATGCTGGAGAGGATGTGGGGAAAACGGAACCCTTGTGCACTCTTGGTGTGAATATAAATTGATACAGCCACTGTGGAAAAGGATATTCCTCAAAAAACTAAAGAACCATCGTCAGTTCAGTTCAGTTCAGTCACTCAGTTGTGTCTGACTCTTTGCGACCCAATGAATCGCAGCACGCCAGGCCTCCCTGTCCATCACCAACTCCCGGAGTTTACGCAAACTCAAGTCCATCGAGTCGGTGATGCCATCCAGCCATCTCATCCTCTGTCATCCCCTTCTCCTCCTGCCCCCAATCCCTCCCAGCATCAGGGTCTTTTCCAATGAGTCAACTCTTCGCATGAGGTGGCCAAAGTATTGGAGTTTCAGCTTCAGCATCAGTCCTTCCAATGAACACCCAGGACTGATCTCCTTTAGGATGGACTGGTTGGATCTCCTTGCAGTCCAAGGGACTCTCAAGAGTCTTCTCCAACACCACAGTTCAAAAGCATCAATTCTTCTGTGCTCAGCTTTCCTCACAGTCCAACTCTCACATCCATACATGACCACTGGAAAAACCATAGCCTTGACCAGATGGACCTTTGTTGGCAAAGTAATGTCTCTGCTTTTTAATATGCTGTCTAGGTTGGTCATAACTTTCCTTCCAAGAAGTAAGCGTCTTTTAATTTCATGGCTGCAATCACCATCTGCAGTGATTCTGGAGCCCCCAAAAATAAAGTCTGACACTGTTTCCGCTGTCTCCCCATCTATTTCCCATGAAGTGATGGGACCAGATGCCATGATCTTAGTTTACTCAATGTTGAGCTTTAGGCCAACTTTTTCACTCTCTTCTTTCACTTTCCTCAAGAGGCTTTTTAGTTCCTCTTCACTTTCTGCCATAAGGGTGTGTCATCTGCATATCTGATATGACCCAGCAATTCTACTCATATGTGTATACCCAGAGAAAAGCATAATTCCAAACAATACATGCACTCTAATGTCCATTGTAGCACTATTTACAATAGCTAGGATATGGAGGCAATCTAAATATCCATCAACAGAAGAACGGATAAGGATATGGCACATATATACAATGGACACAACCATAAAAAGGAACAAAATAGTGTCATTTGCAGAGAAGTGGATGAACCTAGAGTCTTTCATACAGAGCAGAGTAAGTCAGAAAGGTAAAAATAAATATCATATATCAACACATATATGTGGAATCTAGAAAAATGGTATTGTTGCTATTTAGTTGCTAAGTCATGCCCAACTCTTTGCAACATCATGGACTGTAGCCTGCTGGGCTCCTTTGTCCATGAGATTTCCCCAGCAAGAATACTGGAGTAGGTTGCCATTTCCTTCTCCATGGAATCCTCCTGACCCCAGGATTGAACCTGAGTCTCCTGCTTGGTGGTGGGATTATTATTTTTACCAGTAAGCTACCTGAGAAGAATGGTACAAAGGAACCTTTTGGCAAAGCAGAAATAGAGACACAGATGTTGAGAATAAACATATGAACACCAAAGAGGGAGAAGGTGGGGGTAGGATGGATTGGGAAATTGGGACTGACATGTATCCACTACTTTGTTGGGCTTCCCAGGTGGCTCAGTGGCAAAGAATCTGCCTGCGAATGCAGGAGACATAGGAGCAAGGGTATGATCCCTGGGTGGAGAAGGTCCTCTGGAGAAGGAAATGGCAAACCATTCCAGTGTTCTTGCCTGGAGAACCCCATAGACAGAGGAGCCTGGCACGGTACAGTCCATGGAGCTGCAAAGAGTCAGATGTGACTGAGTGAGCGCGCATACACACACACGAGTATAAAATAGATAACTGCTGAGAACCCGCTGTAGGCACAGGGAGCCTCGCTCAGTGCTCTGTGCTGACCTGAATGGGCAGGAAGTCCAAAACAGAGGGGATGCATGTATACGTGTAGCTGATACACTTTGCTATATGGTAGAAACCGGCAGAACATTGTAAAGCAACTATACTCCAATAAAAGTTGAAAAAAAAAACAAATCGAACACAGTACCTGCCATCTGTGAAGTGCTCAGTAATGAATATCTGCTATTATTACATTAAAGGGCTTTGATATGTTGACTCTTTTATCCAGAGAGAGTCTGTAAAATTATCCCTGAATGTTTTAAAGCCTCTATCTGTGATAGTGAGATGCTCTGATTTATCTGATGTTGAATCATTGAACAGAAGGTATATATTAGAGTCATGAATTTTGAAGTCACGAATGTTCCAGTGTAGTTCTCTGCACTTTGCACAGCAAGCAATTGAAATGCAGAGGGGTCTTCAGAATTTCAAATCAGTGAATTTACAGAGGGGAGTCTTGAACTGAGATGCATCTACAGCCTAGCGTTGTGACCTTTCCGTAGTGTTTATTGTTATCATTTGGGATTTTGTGTAGATATTTTTTCTATACATTCAGTGGAAGGCAACGTGGGTGCCTCAGGCAGCTCAGATGGTAAGGAATCCACCTGGAATGCATGAGGGTTTGATCCCTGGGTTGGGAAGATCCCCTGGAGGGCGGCATGGCAACCCACTCCAGTATTCTTGCCTGGAGAATCCCCATGGACAGAGGAGCCTGGTGGGCTGAAGTCCATGGGGTCACAAAGAATTGGACACAACTGAGTGACTAAGCATAGCACTCACTATTCCCATAAGCAATTAGCATACTAACAACCTAGATGGGTAAAAAAGGTGAGCATCGAGCATGCAAATATTTCTAAAATAATGAATATTTTGGTAAATGCCATAGGAGAGAGGTAATACAGATTCAAGTGTCTGTTGAGGACTTAGTGGAAAAGGAATCATATCCAGTAGCTTTCGAATGGAGACTACTTATGTTCATAGAAAATGAAGAGAGCATTCCAAAGAAGTTGTGAGCGAGAGCACAAAACTTGAGAAGAATGAAGTATGATCGAGTCCAGTTGAGCTTAAGACGTCTGTACTAGACACTAATGAGTGCTTTATTCAGGAAAGAGGGAAGGAAGAAAGGAGGAAAGGATGGAGACAAGGGAGATGGAATAAGGGAGGGAAGCAACGGACAAATGAAAAGAAACACTATAAAAAGGAACACAGTTGAGTCTGCGGTAGTGAAAGTCTGACGGATAAACCTAGAGTCTGTCACACAGTGAAGTCAGAAAGAGAGAAACAGATATCATATATTAACACATACATGTGGAATCTAGAAAAATGATGCCCATGAACCTATCTGAGGGAAGGAATAGAAACAAAGACATAGAAAATGGACTTGTGGACCCAGTGGGCAAAGGAGAGGGGAGGATGTTTGAGAAAGTATCGTTGACATACATGCATTACTATGTGTAAAACAAATAGCTAGCCAGAACATGCTGTCTATGCAGGGAACTCAGCTCCGTGCTGTGATGACCTGGACGGGGTGGGATTGTGAGGAGGGAGGTTCAACAAAGGAGGGGAGATATATATATAACAGTTGATTCGTGTTGTATACAGCAGAAATGAATAACTGTAAAGCAATTGTTGTTCAGTTGCTCAGTCCTGTCTGACTCTATGTGACCCCATGGACTGTAGCCCACCAGGCTTTTCTGTCCATGACATCCTCCGGGCAAGAATATTGGAGTGGGTAGCTATTCCCTTCTCCAGAGGATCTTCCCAATCCAGGGGTTGAACTCAGGTCTCCTGCATTGATATATATCTTTTATTAGGCTGAGGGATTTGCAGTTAATCCCACAAATGGATTTAGCTAATGCTTTCTCTCAACAGTTTGTTGACTTCTTTCTAGCAAATTCAGTTCAGAATTGGTGGTTGTCAGTGTTCAGAGCTTTGGATTTAGTCACTTGAATGTGTGGTACTTGCTGTTCCTTCCTGGGGGCAATAATCTGAAAGAGCAAAAGCAAAAGCAGTGTGTGCCCAGGGCCAGATAAATTATAAGTCCAGTCAGAACCCCAGCAAAATAAACAATGTTTCTGAAACACAAGTCGTGACCACAAAGAATGGATGAATTATTACTCTGGCATTTCCTTTGTTATTTATGTCCAGAAATCAATCAACTGCTGAAGGAATGGAGTAATTTATAAGTCAGGTGCTGTCAAATACTTGTGGGTCTCAACCGGTAGAACCTGTCCATGAATTCCTATGAAAATGGATGGCAGTAGAAAATAATCTTATTACAAGCCTGACATTCATAATCTGGTACACATTATCTGGAAGGATATAAAAACATGAATTAAAAATACCATAGCTGCTGAAAATAGAAGTGCCCACTGACTGTACAAAACCTTTCCTCTTTCCTCACCACACCTTGTTTAATAAAAATAGATGTAGGTGATGGAACATTTATTATGGAAACAAGTTAACCAAAAAGACCTGTCAATTTGATGGAGGAGGTTATTTGTTCAACAAAATATCCAAGCACATGAGGCAATCTGGAAATCCAATAGGGAAAGCAGAGACCCCCCTGCTCTCCCACCTGCCTTCTTGACCAGAAATAAATGTCTGAAGAGCACTGATTAAAAGTATAGACATAGCTTTATGAACATATTTTGCTTCATCAGCTTCAGAAGGACTAAGGGGTGATTGGTCTTCTCATGAGAGCAGAATTTAAACAAGGATCTTGTTGGAAATAACCAAGCAATTTATCTATCTCTGCTTCTCCCTCTCCATCTTAAGAGCAGTTGTGTGGTTTCCCCAAGCCCATTTTAGCCTATGGACCCTTACTCATGCAGTCCGCCTCTCAGGGCCAGAGCTATATTAGCCAAACGAATAGGACTCTAACTAGTTTGAGATGCCAAGGAATCAGTTTAATGATGAAGAAACATAATTGACAGGCAGGGCAGCTGTTTCCCATTACTTCCCGCAGGCTACATGGTAAGAAAAGTTCGCATTGAAAGATATTTTGGTAAAGAATAAGAAGATACAGATGAGTTAATTAGACAATATCAATGGCTCGTGGTACCAAGATGATTACCCAGGAGATTATTTTCATTTCGTAGATGAACCTGAAATGGTTGTACTCAGAGGACCCTCTGTCCCAAATAATGTCAGAATAATGTCAGATTGGAAAAGATACTGATGCTGGGAAAGATTGAAGGCAAAGGAGAAGAGAGCGGTGGAGGATGAGATGGTTAGATCACATCACTGACTCAATGGACATGAACTTGAGCAAACTCTGCGAGATAGTGGAGGACAGGGAGGTCTGGTGTGCTGTAGTCCATGTGATTGCAAAGAGTCGGACACAACTGAGTGACAGAACAACAATAAATGTCAGATTGGATTTTCTCTTTTGTTTAAGGATGAGCTCATGTGGTTCAGTTCAGTTTGGTCGCTCAGTAGTTTCCAATTCTTTGTTACCCCATGAATCACAGCACGCCAGGCCTCCCTGTCCATCACCAACTCCCGGAGTTTACTCAAACTCATGTCCATTGAGTCGGTGATGCCATCCAGCCATCTCATCCTCTGTCAGCCCCTTCTCCTCCTGCCCTCAATCTTTCCCAGTATCAGGGTCTTTTCAAGTGAGTCAGCTCTTTGCATGAGGTGGCCAAAGTATTGGAGTTTCAGCTTCAGCATCAGTCCTTCCAATGAACACCCAGGACTGATCTCCTTTAGGATGGACTGGTTGGATCTCCTTACAGTCCAAGGGACTCTCAAGAGTCTTCTCCAACACCACAGTTCAAAAGCATCAATTCTTCAGTGCTCGACTTTCTTTATAATCCAATTCTCATATCCATCCATGACCACTGGAAAAACCATAGCCTTGACTATACAGACCTGTTGACTAATGTCTCTGCTTTTTTTTTTTTTTGGTCATACATTGATATGAATCAGCCATAGATTTACACTTATTCCCCATCCCGATCCCCCCTCCCACCTCCCTCTCCACCCGATTCCTCTGGGTCTTCCCAGTGCACCAGGCCCGAGCACTTGTCTCATGCATCCCACCTGGGCTGGTGATCTGTTTCACCATAGATAGTATACATGCTGTTCTTTTGAAATATCCCACCCTCACATTCTCCCACAGAGTTCAAAAGTCTGTTCTGTATTTCTGTGCCTCTTTTTCCATTTTGCATATAGGGTTATTGTTACCATCTTTCTAAATTCCATATATATGTGTTAGTATGCTGTAATGTTCTTTATCTTTCTGGCTTACTTCACTCTGTATAATGGGCTTCAGTTTCATCCATCTCATTAGGACTGATTCAAATGAATTCTTTTTAATGGCTGAGTAATATTCCATGGTGTATATGTACCACAGCTTCCTTATCCATTCATCTGCTGATGGGCATCTAGGTTGCTTCCATGTCCTGGCTATTATAAACAGTGCTGCGATGAACATTGGGGTGCACGTGTCTCTTTCAGATCTGGTTTCCTCAGTGTGTATGCCCAGAAGTGGGATTGCTGGGTCATATGGCAGTTCTATTTCCAGTTTTTTAGGAAATCTCCACACTGTTTTCCATAGCGGCTGTACTAGTTTGCATTCCCACCAACAGTGTAAGAGGGTTCCCTTTTCTCCACACCCTCTCCAGCATTTATTGCTTGTAGACTTTTGGATAGCAGCCATCCTGACTGGCGTGTAATGGTACCTCATTGTGGTTTTGATTTGCATTTCTCTGATAATGAGTGATGTTGAGCATCTTTTCATGTGTTTGTTAGCCATCTGTATGTCTTCTTTGGAGAAATGTCTGTTTAGTTCTTTGGCCCATTTTTTGATTGGGTCATTTATTTTTCTGGAATTGAGCTGCAGGAGTTGCTTGTATATTTTTGAGATTAATCCTTTGTCTGTTTCTTCATTTGCTATTATTTTCTCCCAATCTGAGGGCTGTCTTTTCACCTTACTTATAGTTTCCTTTGTAGTGCAAAAGCTTTTAAGTTTCATTAGGTCCCATTTGTTTAGTTTTGCTTTTATTTCCAATATTCTGGGAGGTGGGTCATAGAGGATCTTGCTGTGATTTATGTCGGAGAGTGTTTTGCCTATGTTCTCCTCTAGGAGTTTTATAGTTTCTGGTCTTACATTTAGATCTTTAATCCATTTTGAGTTTATTTTTGTTGTATGGTGTTAGAAAGTGTTCTAGTTTCATTCTTTTACAAGTGGTTGACCAGCTTTCCCAGCACCACTTGTTAAAGAGGTTGTCTTTTTTCCATTGTATATCCTTGCCTCCTTTGTCAAAGATAAGGTGTCCATAGGTCCGTGGATTTATCTCTGGGCTTTCTATTCTGTTCCATTGATCTACATTTCTGTCTTTGTGCCAGTACCATCCTGTCTTGATGACTGTGGCTTTGTAGTAGAGTCTGAAGTCAGGCAGGTTGATTCCTCCAGTTCCATTCTTCATGTCTCTGCTTTTTAATATGCTGTCCAGGTTGGTCATAACTTTCCTTCCAAGGAGTAAGCGTCTTTTAATTTCATGGCTGCAATCACCATTTACAGTGATTTTGGAGCCCCCCAAAATAAAGTCAGTCACTGTTTCCATGGTTTCCCCATATATTTGCCATGAAGTGATGGGAACAGATGCCATGATCTTAGTTTTTTGAATGTGTGGTTCAAGGCATATCCAAATCTTAGTAGCTTAAACAGTTTTATTTCTCACTCAACGACTTGTCCATGTGAAGCTGGTCTTCATTGTTTCATCAGGACCCATGTTGATGAGAACCTCTACCATCGTGAACCTTACCATCACTGTGCCAGGGAAAAAGGAATAAAGTGAACTGTGTACTAGTTTTTAACCACTTGATACTGGAAGGTGAATGAAGCACAAAATTTTCTCTCATATACCATTGTCTTAAGAAAGACAGATGGCTGTGCCTGACTTCAAAGCACACTAAACATATTTCGTACCTTAAAGAATGAGAATTGGAATATGGTAAGTAGCCCCAGTGTGCCCCAAAATGCACTAAAAAATTCTTACTGTTTGAGTTTCGATTTTCTAGATATACTTTCCATCTGCCTATTAAGTTTAACCATATTGTCTGTAATGTGGTTTTATTTATATTTGCTAATGATACGCATTTAAATTCTGATGTGCTTTCACTTGAACTAAAATGTGTTTGGTCTCTAAACCCAAAAATATGTTCATTGCCTAGTGGAGGTTACTCCTACAGAGAACTATACTCTGCATGTTCACTAAACTCTTTACATTGACTTATTCAAGTTTTCATGATTTAAGGGTCATCATTGTGCATGCTGCTATTGCTCCCATGTGCAGATACCTGGAATTATCCCCTGAACCATTCTGAATTAGTAACCCAGTGGTCCAAGTGACATTGTTCTTGAAATCAACATTCACTAAGATTATGTGATGACTATCCCTATTTGTCAGTTGCGCCAAGTTCAGGCTAATTTCTCAGAAGAACAAACTGTTACCTAGCCATCGACTATACCTGCAATTTAATGAGAGGGCATTGTGATGAGACGGGGGGCACAGTTCTGGATAGGTTTATGGGCTCTTTCACTTATCAGCTGCACTGCTTCCTATATCCATCACTCTTGGGTTTGATGTCCTCACCTGCAAAATACTAAAGGATGATAATACTCCTTTTTTTTTTTAAGATTTTTTTTTTCATGTGGACCATTTTTAAAGACTTGATTAAATTTGTTACAGTATTGCCTCTGTTTTATGTTTCAGTCTCCTGGTGGTGAGGCATGTGGGATTTTAGCTCCTGAGCGGGATCAAACCTACACCCCCTGCTTTGGAGGGCAAAGTTTTAACCACTGGACCACCAGGGAAGTCCAGTAATACCCACTGTAAAGTTTTGTCATTTTGTATTAAGCACCTCCTCTTAACACTGTACTAGATATAATTCCTGGTGCAAAGTAAACATTAAGCAAATATTTGTGGGGAGGACATGTTATTTTCAACAGGAATCCTGCGTTCACCTCCTTTGCCACTAGATGGTGAGTTGAGGTAAAACAAAATATTTACTGAGATTTTATTTTATTTTCCAACAGTCAAGATGGGGAAGAAATTATCCACAACAGGTGGATTATGGTTGGTTGTTGGTGTTTACACTAGATGAGCGAATTAGTCAAATGAGCAGTATCAATAAGAAAGTTTGTGCAGTTAAGTTCTCTCCTAAAAAAAAAAAAAAAAAAAGTTCTCTCCTAACAATCAGTGTGAGCCCTGATAGTTGGTGCATAAGATCCATGTCATTTAATGTAATTGATCACAAACTGTAAGATTTGATTTACAGCTGGTTCTAGTTGACAATCTCAGTTCTTTCTGGCTTTTTTTCTAAAATTGTTTTGGTTCATTTTTTTGTGTGTGTTTGTTGGTCACTAAATTGATAGTCAGCCAAAATGAAAGAAAAGCAAATTAGTAACTCTTAAAGTTGCTTTTCCTCTTTATCATCACATAGTCATTCCTACCACAAATATTTGCTTCTTTCAATGGGGGAAAGAAGGTTTGCATGTCTGAAGTTTCTCAGGAGTTGGAATTTTACCTGTAGTTTCTTGGTATGCTAAATCTTTTTATTTCATCCTTTTAGGTAATAAATGATAAAAGGATATGAATTGCTTAGTTTTTTTTTTTTTAAACTTAAGTTCTATGTTCCTTCTTTCCTTCCTTCCTTTCTCCCTACCTTACCCCCTCCTTCCCTCCCTTCATCTCTTTCTCTTTTATCCCTCAATCAATTATTTCCTGAGTGTCTTCTATGTATCAGAAAGTGTTCTGAGCACTAAAATGCAGTGCTAATATCCCATTCTCAAAGGAGCAGAAAGATCAGAAACTAAACATAGAAAGTGATAAGAGCTGTGAAGGAAAACCAAGCAAATGGCAACAAGGATGCCTCCATTTTTTATCTGTTGGTTCAAGAAACTGGCATCAAAAATATAGATATGAATTGAGCCGTAGGGCAAGCCCTGGGATTACCTAAGAAAGAGTATTCTAGACATGAAAATTAAAGTGTTAGTCACTCAGTCCTGTCCAACTCTCTGTGACTCCATGGACTACAGCCTGCTAGGCTCCTCTACCCATGGTATTTTCCAGGTGTGGAAAATGCTGGAGTGAGTAGTCATTCCCTTCTCCAGGGGATGTTCCCAACCCAGGTATCAAACCTGGGTCTCCTGCATTGCAGGCAGATTCTTTACTGTCTGAGCAACCAGGGAAGCCCATTCTAGGTATAGACGGAAATAAGTATCATTACTCCAAACAGAAACTTGTGTGATAAGCAGAAGCCCAGTCTGACTGATTCAGTCAGTCAGTTCAGTCGCTCAGTCGTGTCTGACTCTTTGCAACCCCATGAATTGCAGCACGCCAGGTCGCCCTGTCCATCACAAACTCCCAGAGTTTACTCAAACTCATGTCCATCGAGTCGGTGATGCCATCCAGCCATCTCATCCTCTGTCATCCCCTTCTCCTCCTGCCTCCAATCGCTCCCAGCATCAGGATCTTTTCCAGTGAGTCAGTTCTTCGCATCAGGTGGCCAAAGTATTGGAGTTTCAGCTTCAGCATCAGTCCTTCCAATGAACACCCAGGACTGATCTCCTTTAGGATGGACTGGTTGGATCTCCTTGCAGTCCAAGGGACTCTCAAGAGTCTTCTCCAACACCACAGTTCAAAAGCATCAATTTTTTGGCACTCAGCTTTCTTCACAGTCCAACTCTCACATCCATACATGAACACTGGAAAAACTATAGCCTTGACCAGACGGACCTTTGTTGGCAAAGTAATGTCTCTGCTTTTTAATATGCTATCTAGGTTGGTCATAACTTTCCTTCCAAGGAGTAAGCATCTTTTAATTTCATGGCTGCAATCACCATCTGCAATGATTTTGGAGCCCAAAAAATAAAGTCTGACACTGTTTCCACTGTCTCCCCATCTATTTCCCATGAGGTGATGGGACCAGATGCCATGATCTTAGTTTTCTGAATGTTGAGCTTTAAGCCAACTTTTTCACTCTCCTCTTTCACTTTCCTCAAGAGGCTTTTTAGTTCCTCTTCACTTTCTGCCATAAGGGTGGTGTCATCTGCATATGTGAGATTATTGATATTTCTCCCAGCAATCTTGATTCCAGTTTGTGCTTCTTCCAGCCCGGAGTTTCTCATGATATACTCTGCATATGAGTTAAATAAGCAGGGTGACAATATACAGCCTTGACGTACTCCTTTTCCTATTTGGAACCAGTCTGCTGTTCCATGTCCAGTTCTAACTGTTGCTTCCTGACCTGCATATAGGTTTCTCAAGAGGCAGGTCAGGTAGTCTGGTATTCCCATCTCTTTCAGAATTTTCCAGTTTTTTGTGAGCCACACAGTCAAAGGCTTTGGCATAGTCAATAAAGCTGAAATAGATGTTTTTTCTGGAACTCTCTTGCTTTTTCGATGATCCAGAGGATGTTGGCAATTTGATCTCTGCCTTTTCTAAAACCAGCTTGAATATCTGGAAGTTCACAGTTCACGTATTGCTGATTAGCTCTAGTAATTTTCTGGTGGAGTCTTTAGGGTTTTCTATGTAGAGGATCATGTCATCTGCAAACAGTGCCAGTTTTACTTCTTCTTTTCCAGTCTGGATTCCTTTTATTTCTTTTCTTTGATTGCTGTGGGCTAAAACTTCTAAAACTATGTTGAATATTAGTGGTGAGAGTGGGAACCCTTGCCTTGTTCCTGATTTTAGAGGAAATGCTTTCAATTTTTCTCCATTGAGGATAATGTTTGCTGTGGGTTTGTTTGAATATGGCTTTTATTATGTTGAGTTATGTTCCTTCTGTGCCTGCTTTCTGGAGAGTTTTTATCATAAATGGGTGTTGAATTTTGTCAAAGGATTTCTCTGCATCTATTAAGATAATCATATAGTTTTTATCTTTCAACTTGTTAATGTGGTGTATCACATTGATTGATTTGCGACTATTGAAGAATCCTTGCATCCCTGGGATAAAGCCCACTTGGTCATGATGTATGATCTTTTTAATATGTTGTTGGATTCTGTTTGCTAGAATTTTATTAAAGATTTTTGCATCTATGTTCATCAGTGGTATTGGCCTGTAGTTTTCTTTTTAGTGGCGTCTTTGTCTGGTTTTGGTGTTAGGGTGATGGTGGCCTCATAGAATGAGTTTGAGATTTTACCTTCCTCTGCAATTTTCTGGAAGAGTTTCTGGAAGACTCATCTGACTGATTACAGGAGGTAAAACATGATTTCAGAGGAGTAACCAAGAACCAGGAGCCACATTATGTAGAATTTTGTGGACCATGGCAAAAGTCTGGATATATTAGTGTGAAATAAAGTTACTAGTTACTTTTGAGCAGGTAAGTGAAGTGATCAGATTTACTTAGCTGCTGTATAGAAAAGAGACTTTAGGGAGAATAAGAAGGAAAGAAGTGAGATCAATCAGGACCTTATCCAGGCAAGGAATGTTGATTGCACAAGACTGGAGTGATGTCCATGGAGGGAAAGAGAAGGCATTGGATTCAGGGACCTGTTTCGCTAGTTAAATACAGATGGAAGAAAAGTTTTGACCAACCTAGGCAGCATATTAAGAAGCAGAGACATTACTTTGCCAACAAAGGTCTGTCTAGTCAAAGCTATGGTTTTTCCACTGGTCATGTATGGATGTGAGAGTTGGCCTACAAAGAAAACTGAGTGCTGAAGAATTGATGCTTTTGAACTGTGGTGTTGGAGAAGACTCTTGAGAGTCCCTTGGACTGCAAGGAGATCCAACCAGTCCATCCTAAAGGAGATCAGTCCTGGGTGTTCATTGGAAGGACTGATGCTGAAGCCGAAACTCCAATACTTTGGCCACCTGATGCAAAGAACTGACTCATTTGAAAAGACCCTTATGCTGGGAATGATTGAAGGGGACAACAGAGGATGAGACGGTTGGGTGGCATCTCTGGCTCAATGGACATGAGTTTGAGTAAACTCTGGGGGTTGGTGATGGACAGGGAGGCCTGGCGTGCTGCAGCCCATGGGGTTGCAAAGAGTCAGACATGACTGAGTGACTGAACTGAACTGATAGGACCTGAGACAGGACAATGGTTTCGTTACACACTTTCCCTTGGCATCTTAGCTGTATAAGAACTCCACTAAGCAAATGGTCAGTTCAGTCTCTGATCTTTCTTCTGCATTTCTCTCTGCCTATTGAGAATGTGAGGCTTCGCAGGTGGCTCAGTGGTAAAGAATCTGCCTGCCAATGGAGGAGACGTGGGTTCGATCCCTGAGTCGGGAAGATCCCTGGAGTAGGAAATGGCAACCTGTTCCACTATTCCTGCCTGGAAAATTCCATGGACAGAAGAGCCTGGTGGGCCACAGTCCATGGGGCTGCAGAGAGTCGGACATGACTGAGCAACTAAGCAAAGCGCATTGAAAATATATGTTAAGAGGGATTTGGGCATTTTCAGAAACTCTGAAAGTTAAGTCCAGGTTTTCTGAATCATCACAGGAGATGGGTTTCTCCAGCATAAAAGATAACTTCATCTCCCAACAAGAAAGAAGAGTCACCTCTAACATACTTCACTCACAGTAAGCAATTAATGAAATGATGAGCATCGGTTATTAGAATGTCCATTACTGCAGATCCAGGGCCTGGGGCTATGTAGCATTGTCTAAAGGCTTTAAAATTATCAACCAGCCCTCGCTGCTTCTCTAGTTAATATGAATCCTCCCACTGCTGATATTCCAGAGATAAAACCCCACGCTCCTGAGGGAGGTAGAAATTAAACTTTGTAATAAATTATGTGCTATCTGAGACCGCTTTCTGCAGTGATCCCACCCAAGCTGCTGATAAACAGAGTTATAAAACATAGACTCTGTCAGAGACTTGGAGTTCCATTGCCTGTGTCTACTCTCTGCTCTCTCCTTTCCATTTTATTTTTCTCTTGAGTTCTTTAAACGAGAACAATCTCTATTGAGTTATTTTGGTCTTCATCCATTTCTTTTTAGAAGTTAACAATTCATGCAAAATAGGCTCTAATTTTTTTCTCAAGTATTTAGCAGGACAACTAATCTTCATTTTAAAAAGCTGTCTAGAGTCTTTTTTCCCTTTCCTATTAGTCTGGACAGATTTCATTAGCAACCGTAACACAAAAATACCACCATTTCCTGGCCTCTAGGCTAGTGTGCCTCTGGAAAGCATTCCCCAGGCCTTCTAATTGTCTCTGAAGCATTAGGCTTGCATGGTCACTAGATTTATACCTAAGGGGATTATATTCCAGGTGTTTCTCCAAGGACCTTCTTGAGGACTCCCTTTATTCCTCTTTGCTGTGTACTGGTCTCCCTGTCATTCCTGACTCTTTTTATCCACATAGTGAACACTTCCAGCACACTAAACTCTTAAGTCTTTAAACTTTCAATGCCCCATGTTGGGAAAAAAAAAATGCTACGTGTGAAATGTCATTGAGTGTGAAAAGAATTCATATGCTTAGAATTCCAAACATGGAGAAATCCTTTAGATGAATGTTGTTTACATTTTACAAAAAAAGAAAAATGGAAGATTCTGATATGTTGGCTAGATCCTAAAACCTCATCAACATTTCCATTGAGAATGATGATCTGGACTAGTTCAAGGTTGCTTTGACTTCAGTTTACTAAGGAAGTAAGAAACAGTGGATGGGACATATGCCAGTTGAGGAGTGGGTGTGGGTCTCCAAGGCCTCTCTGTCTCCTTGCAAAGCAGCACTTGAAGCTAAGGTTCCTTTGTGTTTGATTTACTCATTGTTTGTTTTCCAGTGGATTTTCCCTAATCAAGGAGAAACTTCTAATCTTTAAGCTGGTCAGTTTGTGTGAGGGGGCAGTTTGACAGTTTAATTGTCACTGAATGATTTACTACAGGTCAGAAAGGCAGATAGAAATACCAGCATAATTGCCTGTCTTGTCTGATACCCCTTTTCTTAACATTTTCTATGTAGGTGAAATGGCCCTGACTTTAAAAATGAGAAAGAATAAAGGGACAGAATTTCAATCTCTACTATCAGTTGTATCCTATGGAAATCCCATAAAATTTCCATTTTACAGGAGAAAAATTTAAGGCAGATTGAAAAGTTACATGAACCTCCCCATAAAAGAATTATGGCCACTGTAATTGAAAATGGACAAGACAGATGGGCACAGCAACCAACTCCTTGATGAAATATTTAATGGGGTGATTACTTAATAGGAATAATTGCTGATCTGAATTTGCAAACCCCACTGGGAAGAGCAGTATGTTCTCTGAGCTTAAGCTAAGGGGCTTTTTGAAGTTACTATCTCTCCTACAGATTAGGAGGGAAAATAAAATACCTCTTTTAGGAGAATGGTTCTCTTCCCTTTTTCTCCCTAAGATTATTTTTCTCTCCTCTTTTCCTGTCTTATGTTCAAAGAGATATTTAAATCAATACAATCATAAAGTGGAAATCTTTCTTATATCCAGTTATTCAGAATAATTTTAAATATGTGCCCCACTTTTTATAAATGCTAAATCATATTGAATCATTCTGGAAGAAACTAGTTAGTAGATTTCACTTCATTGTCTTTAAATATCACTCCTTTCCTTTTTAGTTTTCTATCTTAGAAAAGCCCTTTGTCCATGTCAATATATGACAAAAACCACCACAATATAGTAAAATAATTAGCCTCTAATTTAAATAAATAAATTAGTTAAATTTTTTTAAAAAATCTGTTTGAACTTTTGAACTTTTCTTTCCAGTGTATAGAATAATTTTTTGCTTCTCACCCTGAATAATCCTTACTTTTACCCTTTTATCAAAGTTTGGCCATTCTGGAGCCATTCTCTTCAGGACCTGGAAGTCTCACCATTCAAAGACATGTCAGCTCCCAACTCCTGCACATACCACTTAGTATCACCTGCAGACCTCTAGAATAAGCTGCTTTAAATGTGATGGTCTTCAGAATGAGTAGTATGTTGTGGACACTCAGTAAACAGCTTGCCTTAGAGCTGGAATGTATACACGCGTGCTGAGTTGCTTCAGTCATGTCTGACTCTTTGTGACCCTGTGGACTGCAGCCCGCCAGGCTCTGGTCCATGGGATTCTCCAGGCAAGAATACTGGAGTAGGTTGCCATGCCCTCCTCCAAAGGAACTTCTTGACCCAGGGATTGAACCCATGTCTCTTATGTCTCTTGCATTGGCAGGTGGGTTCTTTACCACTAGTGCCATTTGGGAAGCCCAGGAGTTGGAGTACATACCTTTATATGTGTACCAAGAATTTATCACTTCCATTTATTTGTCTCTCTTAACTGCAGTGTGTTTTAGTAGAAGAAGTAGGATATTTATAGAAACATAGCAATGACATAGATATCAGCATGACTACCAGATTATAGTGTCAGAGTAGAAGAGGCAATTAGGAGCAATATATCTGGGTGGAATTCACTCAGAATTAAGTAAGTGTTGTATCTGTGCTTGCTTCTTAAGTATTAGGGGGCTAGAATTGTAGACTTCACAAATTAAGCAACATTAGTGTTTTATATTTTACATTTTCTGTATAAATACTGTGTGTGTGGGGGTGATGAGAACACTCAAGATCTACTCAACAAATTTCCATTGGTGGAATGGAAATTGGTAGAGGCTTTATGAAAAACACTAGGGGCTTCCCTAGTGGCTCAGACGGTAAAGCTTCTGCCTGCAGTGCTTGGGTTCGATCCCTGGGTCGGGACGATCCCCTGGAGAAGAAAATGGCAACCCACTCCGTTACCCTTGCCTGAAAAATCCCATGGACGGAGAAGCCTGGTAGGCTACAATCCATGGGGTTGCAAAGAGTTGGACACGACTGAGTGACTTCACTTTATGAAAAACAATACAGAGGTTCCTCAAAAATTAAAAATAGAGCTACCATACAATCCAGCAACCTCACTTCTGGATAGACATCCAAAGGAAATAAAACCAGGATCTTAAAGAGATATCTGCAATCATATTTATTGCAGCACTATTTACAATAGCCAAGTTATGGAAGCAATTTAAGTGCTTGGATAAAGAAAATGTGACACACATATAACATTTTTACATTTTCTTTAATAATAAATAGACATGTAAGACATGACTATTCCATTTGTATGTGATAGAACTTGTTCAAACTAGTGTGGAGAAAACTAATAATTTTAAGAAATCTCTAGTCAGGACTGGGTAGAGAGTCTTGAGCTTGATTTTGATTTCTTTTGTCATTCTTAGGCACATTCTTCCAAAACGTTAGCCAAGGCCGCTACCAACAGCTTGTTTGTATATTAGTGTTAAGAAAAGTTATTTTTGACGGCAATTTAGCCCAGCTTGGGTCCCATGCTAGAGCGTGCACATCACATAAACTGTGATGTGATTGACATAACTTGGAGCTATCTCATGAGAGATTTATTTCCTCACCTCTTTCAGGTCCATCGTTAAATACTGAGAGTTCATCAAACCTTCCTGAGCACCCATAAATATAACACTGCCCTTGCCCATGCCCTCCACCCACCTTCCTTGCTCTAAACTGTTCTCTGTGGACCTTACCTCTCTGTGACTGACTACATAGTTTATAGGTCTTAGTTTGTCCACCTGCTGCCCTGAAACGTAAACTCCATCACGAGATTCTGCAGCTGCGACACTATGTTAGTGGTGGTTTTGTTGCTGAGTCGTGTCTGACTCTTGCGACCCCATGGACTGTAGCCCGCCAGGCTCCTCTGTCCATGGGATTTTCCAGGCAAAAATACTGGAGTGGGTTGCCATTTCTTTCTCCAGGGGCTCTTCCCTAACCCGGGTCTCCTGCACTGCAGGCAGATTTTTTTTTAACCAATTGAGCTACCAGGGAATTAGCTCCTGGTGTATACATATACACAGTGAGATATTATTCAGCCCTCAAAAATGAGATCTTGCCATTTGCGACAATGTGAATGGACCTATAGAGTATTATGCTAAGTTAAATATCAGACAGCAAAAAACAAATTCCATATGCTTTCATTTATATGTGGAATCTAAAAGATGAAGCAAATGAATCAACATAACAAAATAGAACCTTAGTCATAGAGACAGAACAAGAACGAACAAGTAGTTGCCATATGGGAGGAGGCTGGATGAGAAGAATAACACGTGAGATAGATTAAGAGATATAACTTCCTGTTATAAAATAAATGAGTCATCCATATGAAGTGTAGACAGTAGTGATATAGTCAATTGTGTAATATCTTTGTAAGGTGATATACCATAACTAGATTTATCATGGTGATCATTTTGAAATGTATAGAAATATTGAATCACTATGTTGTACACCAAGAGGTAACATAACATTGTAGGTCAATTATTTTCAAAAACAAAAAGTCATAGAAAAAATAGATTTGTGATTACTAGAGGCAGGGGTTGCAGGGAGGGGAAACTGGATGAAGGTCGTCCAAAAGCACAAACTTCAAATTATAAGATAAAGAAGTACCAAGGATCCAATGCAAAACCTTATGTATACATTGACATGAATCCGCCATGGATTTACATGTATTCCCCTTCCCGATCCCCCTTCCCGATCCCCCCTCCCACCTCCCTCTCCACCCTATCCCTCCGGGTCTTCCCAGTGCACCAGCCCTGAGTAAAGTAATTAGCCTCCAACTAATAAAAATAAATGGGGAAAAAAAAAAAAAAACCTGATGTATAGAATTAACACTGCTGTATGTTATGTGTGAAAGCTGCTAAGAGTATAAATTCTAACCATTCTCCTCACAGGAAAAAAAAAATTCCTATTTCTTTTATCTTCTAACTATATGAGATGATGGATGTTCACTAAATTTATTGCGGTGATCATTTCATGATGTATGCACAAATTACTATGCTATACACCTTAAGCTTATACCGTGCTATATGTCAATAAAACTGGAAGCAAAACAGGAGCCAAAATGAAAGACAGCCAGGCTAAAACAATAATTCCATGCTCCAGATCTTTATTCATTTTTTTCTTATGATTTAATTGAGTAGAATCCATTCATATCTTAGTGTTTTTCAAGTAAACTGTTAATGCTGAACATTACATATACTTTAAAGTTCATGTGTAAAGTGTCAATTGACATCACAAGACGTCAATCTCTGACAAAGAAGAAAAATATATACATAATGCTCAGGGAAACATCAGTAAAAGCAAGCTTATCCATTTCCTGCCTTCTGATAATGCTAGCACTTTGATCTCAGATGTTCAACCCCCAGAACTGTGGGAATAAACATCTGTTGTTTCTAAGTCACCCAGTCTATATTTTGTTATAGCCACCCACAGAACTAAGACATAGTCCTCATGTCAAAAATCCCACATGAATTAGGTCTATAGTTTTTCACCTTTTGTGGGTCCCAGTGTAAGCAGTGAATGCAGGCAATCCATTTACAGGGGGTATTTTTAAGACATAGGCTCCCCCGAGTCCTTCATCAGGGTACATTGTGCTCATGTGAAAGAACAAGCTACATGGAAGACTTACTGAGTGATGTGTGCCCAAGGTGTAACTCTCAGTGATATAAACAAAGTTGAAGCATATATTTGAAGAACTAAAATGGCATCTAGATAAAATATTTGAAGAAACAAACAGGATGCAACTATCAAAAGAGAGATGCCCAGGGCATATAGTTTCTATCCAATTGAGAGAAACAACAAACACATAGGTAGACAGACTTACTAAGCAGCTAATCTCAGATAGGTATTTCCCTCTAAGTCTGTGCAAGAGAAAACACTCACCGTATGAACCCATACACACACACGGACACTCATTCTCTCTCTTGTTGCAGTCTCCTTTGTAGCCAGCAGAACCATGGGAGAAACAAGCAATGGAATTTGATGACTTGAGGTCCTTCCAGCGCCTACATGCCACCAAATGTGGACAATAAATAAATGGGTACATATCCTGGTATTAAGTGCTTTTGAAAAATGGAGGCTTCCAGCTGATCAGAGCAAATGAAGTCACTCTAGTCCTCTATTAGCAGAGATACCACCCTCATATTCATTTCTAACATCACTCACAGGGGTGGGTGCTTCTTACCCAGAGTGATACTGAACTGAATCACATATGACCTTGTTTGATTAGAAAACCAATAGTTACTCCTCCCTGGGGAACTTCGTGGTCTTTTGCTATGAAGTCTAGAAGTTGAGTGAAGAATACAATGAGAAGGTGCTAAAAGAGGCAACCCTCTCAATAATTAAAAGACATAAAAAGAAATTACCTGCAAATTTAGCAAAACTAATATGCTATCCAACATAGCTATCTCAGGATCCCAAGTTAACTTTGGCATCGCTGTATGGAAGTTCATATTGAGGATTAGGTTGGCGTTGGGGATGGTGGCCATAGGAGAGAAAGACAGTGACAAAGCCCAGTCACAAGAAAGGGCTTATGAGAATCACGTCTCAGTGATGAAAGGGAAAATCAGCATTTATTTTTCTCAATCTTGCTTTATTTAAGCCATATAAACATGCCTGTGTGTGTCTAATATATGCACATATATAATATATATTACACACATAAATGTATATGTTGTGTGTGTTTATTTGTACATTCACATCCATACACATATATATTTGCATATGTATGCAGATATATATTTCTTCTCGTTATGTGAATATTTTCATGATGCTTCATTTTTTTTGGTAGGTGATATAAATAGAATCTGATCATATTCCTGAAGAAGCCTACTTTTTGCCAAAGTTAGACTTCTGATTCTGAGGCCTTGATTGATAAGCTTACATTGATAGGTATGGTCTCATATTGAAAGGCAGTGCTCTAGACACCAAAGAGCTAGGCGGTAGACTTAGAATTGCTATCCTAGAAGCTTTTGCAGTATCTCACAAGTTGATATATGTAGCTTAACATTTAAGGGTAAGGCTGATTTCAAAGTAAATTAACTAGGCTTCCCTGATGGCTCAGATAGTAAAGAATCTGCCTGCAATGCAGGAGACCAGTGTTTGATCCCTGGGTTGGGAAGATCCCCTTGAGAAGGGAATGGCTATCCACTCCAGTATTCTTGCCTGGAAAATTCCATGGACAGAGAAGACTGGCCAGCTACAGTCCATGGGATTGCAAAGAGTCAGACACAACTGAGCAACTAACATTTTCACTTTCTTTCTTTTAAGGACTCATCTGATTAGGTCAGGCCCACACAGGATAACCTCACTTTTTACTAACTCAATGTCAGTTGATAAAGGACCTTAGTCACATCTGAAATACCCCTTTTGATGTATAATGTAACATAATCACACGTGCAGTGACTCACTGTACTCCTGAATCCCACCCACATTCAAGGGGAAAGGGTCATACAGGGAACATATAGTGGGGAGCGGCAGGAATCCTGGAGATAAATCAGATCTGCCTGCCACACTCCTTTTGCATTCTATGCTTACTGACGGATAGAGGACTTTTTCGCAAGTCAGACATGACTAAATGAATAAGCACACAAAGATTCATAACAGCAACGGCTAACATTTTTCAGCCCTTACCACGTACCCTGTACTATGCTAAATACTTTCATTTGATGAATTTTTTTTTTCTCCCAAAAACTCAGTGAAGGAAATACTAATGTTATCTCTGTCTTATAGATGGGGGAATTGAGACTTCACTTGGACAGCTCCCCATGATGACACCCCAGGACAGAACATGACAGAGGTGTAGGCAAATATGTTCTTACCAAAGCCAACTTATGATTTCGCTCTATTTAAGATGACCCTGGGCCAAGCAGTCACTGAAAGTAACCTCCAGTGAAAACCACAGGTACATTCTCTAACTATTCAGATCAGGATAAATAGTCAATAAACCTACAACCCAGGCAAGAGGAAAAAGAAGAAATATATATGTTCAGGCAGCATTCACAGCAGTGCAACGACATTGCCCAGGGAAAAAACAGAAAAGCCTCATCAGCATTCACAGATTTCCTAAATATAATATAAAAATACATTCCTTGTCACACTTAATGACACTGCTGCCCCTTGGAGGGACTGGAGCTCCAGACTCTTGTGTTTATTTAAAACCATTCTTTCCTTCTCTCTCTTTTTCATCAAAGCCAATAGGATCCACAGGCAGCACTAGGTCTCAGGCCCCAGTGTGGAGCCAAAGCATGCTGAACATCAGTAGCAAAGAGAATAAGAGGCAATAATTCCCTACAACTGAAATAGCATATGCACACCCACTGAAAAGCAGGCATGTTCCCTTAAGACGTAGATCCTGGAACACATGACCACTCCTCTAGGAGTTAAAGTGCTTTTTGAAAGCATATGTATGAATGTCACTGTCCCCTAGGTGCTATCTATGAATACATTATAACATGTGGGCAAATCTTGACTGTGATGACTTTTTCTAACTCTGCATCAGAAAGCCTGGTTTTGCAACTGTCTTAACTCCTTTTTTTTTTTTTCCCTTAACTCTTAACTCATTCTTAGTGAGTGAGTAGTATGCAGGCCTTGTCTGTCATAGGCATTATTTGCTTCATAGCTATGCTCTTTTTCAAAGATCACAAAGTGGTAGCACCAGGGCTAAATCACTGAACTCACATCACTCATCCTATGAAATACACACACACACACACACACACACATGAGTATGTGTATGCATGGATATGTACTGGGTTGGCCAAAACATTCTTTTGGATTTTCCCATATCATCTTATGAAAAAACCGAAACAAACCTTTTGGCCAACCCGATATGTATACATGTGCCTATTTATTTTTATATCTGTCCATCTGTCCCTCTATCTATGATTATCACAGCTTTAAAATAATGGAGATGTATTAACTCTTTGTCCTCATCCATTTACACATTCATATTTCTTTCCTGAAACCCTTGTAGTCACATTTGAATTTGTAATTGTACCTTTATATATATTTTCAAGTCATTTCAGTTGTACATGTTTTGTTCCCTTAACAAGATGAGTCCAGAAAAATTATTTTCTCTTTTATGTTCTTCAGGACACAGGTACATCAACTCTTGAATTTGAGAGCAAAATTTTGTGTGCTTATTTTTTTTTTTTTTTTGAGAATTTATCAGAGCCTCAAAAGAGCTTATTACCCAAAGAAATTTTAAAGGTTTCATAAAGACCTCTGAATTCATATTCATTATTTTATGACCTCCATTATTTTAAGGATAGAAAAGAAAGTGTTTTGGTCAAGGGTCTATACCATAGTTATACTGTACAAGTTAATGCCAGACTATGGCTCAGACGTTAAAGAATCTGCCTGCAATGCAGGAGCTGCAGGACACCCAGGTTTAATCCCTGGGATGGGAAGATCCCCTGGAGAAGGGAATGGCAACCCACTCCAGTATTCTTGCCTGGGGAATCCCATGGACAGAAGAGCCTAGTGGGCTACAGTCCATGAGGTCACAAAGAGTCAGACGCAACTGATTGGGTAAGCACACAAAAGACTAGCAAGAGGTCATGTGACTAGCAGGCTAAATGCCACTTTCAAGAATTCAGTCTGTGTTTAGATTTTTCATCAATGTTTGCTTCAGTTTTGTGCACCCTATATAGTTTTGGGAAAAGGAAATGGCCACCCACTCCAGTATTCTTACCTGAGAAATCCCATGGTCAGAGCAGCCTGGAGGGCTGCAGTCAACAGTTAAAAAGAATCGGACACAACTGAGCACACACACACATATCGTTTTTGGTAAAGATAGGTAACGGAGAAAATGAATAACCTAGTCCCAATTTCAAAAAGAAAAATTTGAATTACTTCTTCTAAATTCCATAAGAAAAGCTACATTGTGTGATTCTACTCTGGCTGTGTTGATTGGGGCACGGGGGTCATAGAATAAATTTACAATCATGATGATGACAAATGTCACCAAGAAAATGATTTGAGTTTTTAGGAAGAATGATGTCAGAGTGTATTTACTCTAGTGTCTTACTTAGGAATGCTTTTCTTTCCCCCAAGTTACTGTGGTCAGCAGCATCCCACTTTCCCATAAATGAAAAGACATTTTGGGGAAAAAAAGAATGATGGGGGAAAGAATGAGGACAACTGCCCATCTTAGAGACCATTTAGTGTGAATGCAGATGCCTCCCAGCAAAGAAATTTGCTTCAAGTGTAGTTTTTTCCCTGTAAATCTTTTCCAAGATTCCACTTCATTCACTTCAATTGCATGTGCATTGGACTGTTCTCTGTAACGTGGCAGTATACTCAAGAAGTGGTTCTTTTTCAGCATGTATAAATCCCAAGATGAAATAAATGCCACTTCAGAAAGCTGCAATCTTCATGGCACTGGAGAGTTTCAGGAGTGCAGAAACTTCTTTTCTGAACTCATCCTCCTGTTTAGGAAAGTAGTTTAGGTTTCACAAGTCCCACCCATCTATTGTGTTTCCTTGAAAAGCACAGAGGATAAAAAGAAGTTGGGTGATCTCTTGAAAAAATTGTGTTTCTAATCTATTTCCTCCTGAAAGTGATTTCAAAAGTAAATTTTAGCCAACTTTGAAAGGCAAAGAATAATCCCTCTGTTCCTTTTCAGTCAATATTACTTATGACTTACTACATCTTATCTTATGCTTTTCTTACTTTTCTTTCTTCATCCCCCTCTGTCCCCTTGGGAATCAAAGACAAGTCAGTCAAAAGCTATTAGGGAGAGAGACTTGACAATTCCAAAAGAATATATATATATATATATATATATATTTATGTGTGTGTGTGTGTGTGTAAATGATAAGAATATTTAATGGGTAGAAATAAAGAGTTGAGCTGTTTCAAATCCTAAAAGATGATGCTGTGAAAGTGCTACACTCAATATGCCAGCAAATTTGGAAAACTCAGCAGTGGCCACGGGACTGGAAAAGGTCAGTTTTCATTTCAATCCTGAAAAAAGGCAATGCCAAAGAATGTGCAAACTACTGCATGATTGCACTCATCTCACATGCTAGCAAAGTAATGCTCAAAATTCTCCAAGCCAGGCTTCCATAGTACATGAACCGTGAACTTACAGATGTTCCAGCTGGATTTATAAAAGGCAGAGGAACCAGAGATCAAATTGCCAACATGTGCTGGATCAGTGAAAAAGCAAAGGAGTTCTAGAAAAGCTTTATTGACTATGCCAAACACTTTGACTATGTGGATCACAACAAATTGGAAAATGCTTAAAAAGATGGGAATACCAGAGAACCTGACCTGCCTCCTGAGAAATTTGTATGCAGGTCAAGAAGCAGCAGTTAGAACTGGACATGGAACAACAGACTGGTTCCAAAGAGGAAAAGGAGTACGTCAAGGCTGTATATTGTCACCCTGCTTATTTAACTTATATGCAGAGTACATCATGAAAAACGCTGGGCTGGATGAAGCACAAGCTGGAATCAAGATTGCTGGGAGAAATATCAATAATCTCACATATGCAGATGACACCACCCTTATGGCAGAAAGTGAAGAACTAAAGAGCCTCTTAATGACAGTGAAAGAAGAGAGTGAAAAAGTTGGCTTAAAACTCAGCATTCAGAAAACTAAGATCATGGCATCTGGTCCCATCACTTCATGGCAAATAGAAGGGGAAACAAAAGAAACAGACAGACTTTATTTTTTGGACTGCAAACTCACTGCACATTGTGACTGCAGCCATGAAATTAAAAGATGTGTGCTCCATGAAAGAAAAGCTATGAACAACCTAGACAGCATATTAAAAAGCAGAGACATTACTTTGCCAACTAAGGTCCATCTAGTCAAAGCAATGGTTTTTCAAGTAGTCATGGATGGATGTGAGAGTTGAACTATAAAGAAAGCTGAGTGCAAAAGAATTGATGCTTTTGAACTGTGGTGTTGGAGAAGACTGTTGAGAGTCCCTTAGATAGCAAGGAGATCCAACCAGTCCATCCTAAAGGAAATCAGTCCTGAATATTCATTGAAAGGATTGATGCTAAAGCTGAAACTCCAATTCATTGGCCACCTGATGTGAAGAACTGACTCATTTGAAAAGACCCTGATGCTGGGAAAGATTAAAGGCGGGAGGAGAAGGGAACGACAGAGGATGAGATGGTTGGATGGCATCACTGACTCAGTGGACATGAATTTGATTAACCTCCCAGAGTTGGTGATGGACAGGGAGGCCTGGCATGCTGTAGTCCATGGGATCGCAAAGAGTCAGACACAACTGATTGGCTGAACTGAACTGAACTAATAAGATGAAGCACAATCTGAAAGAACCCATAGGGATAATGACATTTTTCATATTCATTTCAGTTCAGTCGCTCAGTTGTGTCCAACTCTTTGCAACCCCACGAACCGCAGCATGCCAGGCCTCCCTGTCCAGTACCAACTCCTGGAACCCACCCAAACTCATGTCCATTGAGTCAGTGATGCCATCCAACCATCTCATCCTCTGTCGTCCCTTCTCCTCCTGCCCTCAATCTTTTTCAGCATCAGAGTCTTTTCAAATGAGTCAGCTCTTCGCATGAGGTGGCCAAAGTATTGGAGTTTCAGCTTCAACATCAGTCCCTCTAATGAACACCCAGGACTGATCTCCCTTAGGATGGACTGGTTAGATCTCCTTGCAGTCCAAGGGACTCTCAAGAGTCTTCTCCAACACCACAGTTCAAAAGCATCAATTCTTTGGCTCTCTGCTTTCTTTATAGTCCAACTCTCACATCCATACATGACTACTGGAAAAACCATAGCCTTAACTAGATGGACCTTTGTTGGCAAAGTAATGTCTCTGCTTTTTAATATGCTGTCTAGGTTGGTCATAACTTTCCTTCCAAGGAGTAAGTGTCTTTTAATTTCATGACTGCAATCACCATCTGCAGTGATTTTGGAGCCCCCAAAAATAAAGTCAGTCACTCTTTCCACTATTTCCCCATCTATTTCCCATGAGGTGATGGGACCAGATGCCATGATCATAGTTTTCTGAATGTTGAGCTTTAAGACAACTTTTTCACTTCCTCTTTTACTTTCATCAAGAGGCTCTTTAGTTTCTCTTCACTTTCTGCCATAAGGGTGGTGTCATCTGCATATCTGAGGTTATTGATATTTCTCCCAGCAATGTTGATTCCAGCCTGTGCTTCCTTCAGCTGTTTCTCATGATGTACTCTGCATATAAGTTAAATAAATAGGGTGACAATATACAGCCTTGAGGTACTCCTTTTCCTATTTGGAACCAGTCTGTTGTTCCATGTCCAGTTCTAACTGTTGCTTCCTGACCTTCAAATAGGTTTCTCAAGAGGCAGGTCAGGTGGTGCGGTATTCCCAGCTCTTTCAGAGTTTTACACTGTGATCCACACAGTCAAAGGCTTTGGCATAGTCAATAAAGCAGAAATAGACGTTTTTCTGGAACTCTCTTGCTTTTTCGATGATCTGGCAGGGATGTTGGCAATTTGATCTCTGGTTCCTCTGCCTTTTCTAAAACTGGCCTGCACATCTGGAAGTTCACGGTTCATGTGTTGCTGAAGCCTGGCTTGGAGAATTTTGAGCATTACCTTACTAGTGTGTGAGATGAGTGCAATTGTGCAGTAGCTTGAGCATTCTTTGGCATTGTCTTTCTTTGGGATTGGAATGAAAACAGACATTTTCCAGTCCTGTGGCCACTGCTGAGTTCTCCAAATCTGCTGGCATATTGAGTGCAGCACTTTCACAGCATCATCCTTCAGGATTTGAAGTAGCTCAGCTGGAATTCCATCACCTCCACTACCTTTGTTCATAGTGATGCTTTCTAAGGCCCGCTTGACTTCACATTCCAGGATGTCTGGCTCTAGATGAGTGGTCACATCATTGTGATTAACTGCATCATGAAGATCTTTTTTGTACCGTTCTTCTGTGTATTCTTGCCACCTCTTCTTAATATCTTATGCTTCTGTTAGGTCCATACCATTTCTGTCCTTTATTGAGCCCATCTTTGCATAAAATGTTCCTTTGGTATCTCTAATTTTTTTGAAGAGATCTCTATTCTTTCCCATTCTATTGTTTTCCTCTATTTCTTTTCATTGATTGCTGAGAAAGGCTTTCTTATCTCTCCTTGCTATTCTTTGGAACTCTATTAAAATGGGTATAACTTTCCTTTTCTCCTTTGCTTTTCGCTTCTCTTCTTTTCAAAGCTATTTGTAGGGCCTCCTCAGACAGCCATTTTGCTTTTTTGCATTTCTTTTTCCTGGGGATGGTTTTAATCCCTGTCTCCTCTACAATGTTACAAACCTCTGTCCATAGTTCATCAGGCACTCTGTCTATCAAATCTAGTCCCTTAAATCTATTTCTCACTTCCACTGTATAATCATAAGGGATTTGATTTAGGTCACACATGAATGGTCTAGTGGTTTTCCCTACTTTCTTCAATTTAAGTCTGAATTTGGCAATAAGGAGTTCATGATCTGAGCCACAGTCAGCTCCCGGTCTTGTTTTTGCTGACTGTATAGAGTTTCTCCATCTTAGACTGCAAAGAATATAATCATTCTGATTTTGGTGTTGGCCATCTGGTTATGTCCATGTGTAGAGTCTTCTCTTGTGTTGTTGGAAGAGGGTGTTTGCTATGACCAGTGCATTCTTTTGGCAAAACTCTATTAGCTTTGCCCTGCTTCATTCCGTACTCCAGGGCCGAATTTTCCTGTTACTCCAGGTGTTTCCTGACTTCCTGCTTTTGCATTCCAGTCCCTTATAATGAAAAGAACATCTTTTTTGGGTGTTAGTTCTAAAAGGTCTTGTAGGTCTTCATAGAACCGTTCAACTTCAGCTTCTTCAGTGTTACTGGTTGGGGCATAGGCTTGGATTACCGTGATATTGAATGGTTTGCCTTGGAAACGAACAGAGATCATTCTGTCATTTTTGAGATTGCATCAAAGTACAGCATTTTGGACCTTTTTGTTGACTATAATGGCTATCCCATTTCTTCTAAGGGATTCCTGCCCACAGTAGTAGATAAAATGGTCATCTGAGTTATATTCACCCATCCAGTCCATTTTAGTTTGCTAATTCCTAGAATGTAGATATTCACTCTTGCCATCTCCTGTTTGACCACTTCCAATTTGCCTTGATTCATGGATCTAACATTCCAGGTTCCTATGCAATATTGCTCTTTATAGCATCAGACCTTGCTTCTATCACCAGTCACATCCACAACTGGGTGCTGATTTTGCTTTGGCACCATCCCTTCATTCTTTCTGCAGTTATTTCTCCACTGATCTCCAGTATCAAATTGGGCACCTACCAACCTGGGGAGTTCATCTTTCAGTGTTCTTTTTGCCTTTTCATACTGTTTCATATTAGCAAAGAAAATAAAAGTCTCAAAGGAATTTTATTTTAAAAAGTATTTGGGGTAACTCTAAAGCACTCAAGAGTTTTATTGAGTATATATTATGAGAGTGTTATTCACTCAGCCATGTCTGGCTCTTTGTGACCCCACTGACTGTAGTACACCAGGCTCCTCTGTCCATGGAATTCTCCAGGCAAAATATTGGATTGAGTGGCCATTTCCTTCTCCAGGGGATCTTCCTGACCCATGGATAGATCTGCATTGCAGGCAGACTCTTTCCTATCTGAGCCACCAGGGAAGCCTAGATATCATGAGCATTGCTCTATGAATACATTTAGAAGAAAATGCAAGGGAATAACTAGACAAAGTCTAAACCTTAAGTCTTCATTTATAGGTGAGGAAATAACATGTAGATGTTTGAAAAGTAAGTTAACAACAAAATGATGTGATTGGTATAGATAAGAAGAGCTAAAGGAAATTCTCAAAACACCCTTGATTAAAGAGTACATGGTTATTTTTATTATCTGTAATCAATTTTTCCCACTTACGTAAACTTTAAAATGATAGGACTTTTCCCTATGCATTATATTTTATCCCTGAACTAAGAGCTTAAAATGTATGTCTCATTTCACAAATGGATAAACTGGAGTTCATATGTTTTTGGTAACTTTCCTGATGATATATGGTTACAGAATATTAGATTTATGACCTGGACTCCTGTTTTGTGAGTCATCATCCTAAACTGATGCAGGATGATCGATGTAAATGAAATACTAGAACTTAAAAGAGGCCTTCTCTATTCATTCTTTTATTCATCAACTACGTACAGAATGATCAAAATATCTCTGCCACTTTACCAGGCTCTGAGCATATCTGCATAACTAAAACATAGCTCCTGCTTTCTCAGAGAAGTATAAGTAAAGAAAAATAAGCAATACCTACTAAATGAAAAGTGAAAGTGAAAGTCGCTCAGTTGTGTCCAACTCTTTGCAACCTCATGGACTATACAGTCCATGGAATTCTCCAGGCCAGAATACTGGAGTGGTAGCCTTTTCCTTCTCCAGGGGATCTCCCCCACCCAGGGATCAAACCAGGTCTCCCACATTGCAGATGGATTCTTTACCAACTGAGTCACAAGGGAAGCCCTAAATACCTACTAAATATCAGAGGTTAAATGACTGAGGGAAAAATGATGATCAAATAGCATTTATTAAAACTCTTCAAAGTCTTGGATTATTAGACTGGAGCCACCTGCAAGAAGAACTCAAGTATAATCCAGACATAAAACGTGGTTCATGACATCAAGGATATGAGAACCCAGGAAGAAAGAAGTGCCCTTAAAAGGGTCACCATCTCAGAAGAGAGAAGCTTACCAGTTGAGAGAAAAGGAGACAGTTCCATAGGCTGTTAGGAACTCGGTCTTCAAAGGGAAGAATGTCCTTTTTTAACTTCCACGATGCTATAATATTCTAGCTGTGGGAATTTGAACAAGTTTCTGTACACTCACAATAGATTACTGAAAAGATAAATTAAAGAAACAATTCCATTTACAATCACATCAAAAAGAATAAGATACTTAGAAATATGTTTAACCAAAGAGGTAAAAGATCTGCATACTGGAAAAAAAATTGAAGAAAATGCAAGTAAATAGGAAGATATTTCAAATCCATGGATTAGAAAAAATGATTGTCAAAATGTCTACACTACCCAAAATAATCTACAGATTCAATGTAAATTCCATTAAAATTCCAATGGCTTTTATTATAGAAATAGAAGAAACAATCCTAAAATTCATATGGAGCCACAAAAGACCTCAAACAGCAATCCTGAGAAAGAATAGCAAAGCTGAAGACATCACACTTTCTGATTTCAGACTATGTCACAAGGCTCAGAAATGAACCCATGCATATGGTCGATTGATTTTCTACAAAGTCTCCAAGAATAAGTAATGCAGAAAACAGTTTCCTCAATAAAAGGTGTTGGGAAAACTAGACATCCACATGCGAAAGAATGAAATCTCTATCTTACAAAGTACAAAAATATCAACTCCAAATAGATTTTGAACCTGAACTAAGACCTGAAACTACAAAACTCCTAGAAGAAAGTATTAGGAATGTGCTCCTTGGCACTGGTCTTGGTGATTATTTTCTGGATTTTATACCAAAAACAAGGGCTAAAATAAACAAGTGGGACTACAACAAACTAAAAGGCTTTTGCAAAGCAAAGGAAATCATCAACATAATGAAAAGTCAACATATGGAGTGGGAGAAAATGTTTGCAAACCACATATCCAATAAGTGGTTCATATCCAAAATATACAAGGAATTAGTACAACTCAACACCCCCCAAAAATTCTGATTAAAAGTGGAAAAAGGAACTGAATAGTAATTTTTCCAAAGAAAATATACAAATGATCTACAGGTACTTGAAAAGGCACTCGTCATCATTAATTATAAAGGAAATGCAAATCATTAGGAAATGCAAATGTGAGATACTACCTCACACCTTTTGGGATGTCTACTATAAAAAAGACAACAATATCAAATGCTTGCAAGGATGTGGAGAAAAAGGAAGCATTCATACTTGGTTGGTGAGAATGTAAACTGGCTCAGGTATTATAGAAAACAGTATGGAGATTTCAAAGAATACTTTGGCCACCTGATGCAAAGAACTGACTCAGTGGAAAAGACCCTGATGCTGGGAAAGATTGAAGGCAGGAGGAGAAGGGGATGACAGAGGATGAGATGGTTGGATGGCATCACCTACTCGATGGACATGGGTTTGGGTGAACTCAGGGAGTTGGTGATGGACAGGGAGGCCTGGCGTGCTGCAGTTCATGGGGTCGCAAAGAGTCGGACACGACTGAGCGACTGACTAAACTGAACTGATGGGAGATTCCTTAATGAAACAAAAGACAGAACAATCATATGGTCTAAAACCCCACTTCTGAGTTAATATCCAAAATAAATGAAATAATTATCTGAGAGAAATATCTGTATTCCCTTGTATGTCACATATGTATATCATACATATCATATATGTATATATATACATATATACAAGTATTATATATAATTTATACATATATATAGATTAATATAATAAGCATAATATCCACACAATGGAATATTGTTTGGCCTTATAAAAGATATAAATCCTGCCATTTTCAACAACATGGAGGGGGCATTATGCTTAGTGAAATAAGCCAGACAAATACTTCATGTACTTCATGGTATCACTTACACATGGAATCTAAAAAAAAACAGAAAAAAGGTTAACTCATAGAAACAGGGTAGAAAAGTGTTTGCTTGGACTGGCGTGGGGGTGAGGCAAGGAGGGAGAAGCTGATAAAGGGGTGCAAACTTTCAGTTATAATAGGAATAATGCCTGAGGGTCTAATGTTTTGTGATTGTAGCTGATAATGCTGCATCATGTAATTGAAATTTTGCTCAGAGAGTAAAACTTTAGTGTTCTCACAAAAATATAAAGGCAATAAAAAAGTAAAATTTAGATTAAAATTTATTGGAAAAAATAATGCACAGGCAATGGGTACTAAAATCAGTGGTGACTCTGTTCTCCAAGTTAGACATAATAGAAGACGATGCTTTGTGTAACAAAACTGGGTTCTTTGATACCAGTGGAGATAACAGAACCCTAAAATAACAGAAATCAGAGATCATTTGACTCATTTTGTGGTCTAAACCACTTTTCAGATCTAGAGCCCAGTTTTTGAAGCTGAAGCTGTCTCATCAGGAAGAAAGAGTTTGCAGCACCAAATGTGCTCAATAATGACTTGCTCTCCTTTTTCAGTAACTAAAATCATACACTGAGGAAAAGAGAATGACCAGACAATGTAAGGACTGTCGGACACAGGCTGAGTTTTCAGTGACACCCAGATGCTATTAGAGTGAGTAAGGTAATGAATGGAATCTCTATCTATATCCAGCTCACAGTGATCAACTAGGTCTGTAAAGTTAACCTGTGGTTTTTTCCCAGTCTCCAAAGATCAGTTGGAAAGGACATGCTTGATAATTTACACACTTATGTTATTCCCTGACCTATGGACTAAGAGTTATTATAGTAAGGAAAGCCAAGTGAAATCCTCTGAAAGTGCCCCCTTTCTAGTCTTAGAGTATGAAAGTAGATTTCCTCCAAACTCAATCAAACAGCACTTCTTATTGCAGCTGCTGCATCAAATATGGAATGTTTACCGAAAGACGTTAACGTGGTCTTAGATAAATATAGTCATTGATTGGCAGCCACATTCTTTCCCATTTCTACCCAAAAGGGGGAAAAAAACAGTTTACCATCATAGAAGACAGACAGCAGTCTACATTTATATTCTTGTCCAGGGTTATGACAAGAAATGACAAGAAAGAGTTTTGACAGGGAAGCTATGAACTTCCTTGATAGTTCAGTTGGTAAAGAATCCGCCTGCAATGCAGGAGACCCTGGCTCAACTCCTGGGTTGGGAAGACCTGCTGGAGAAGGGATAGGCTACTCACTTCAGTATTTGTTGGCTTCCCTTATGGCTCAGCTGGTAAAGAATCTGCCTGCAGTGCAGGAGACCTGGGTTTGATCCCTGGGTTGGGAAGATCCCCTGGAAAAGGGACCAGCTACCCACTCCAGTATAATGGCCTGGAGAATTCCATGGACTGTATAGTCCATGGGGTCTCAAAGAGTCAGACACGACTAAGCGACTTTCACTTCACCAGGGTTATGTTGACATTCTCACCCTCTGTCCTGTTATAGTATAAAGGGACTTTGACTATGTGATTATTCCACATAATAATGGAATTGACTTACCTTGACTCAGTAAATCAATAGCACAACAATAATCAAATCATAAGCAGGAAATGTCAAGTAAATTGTGGGCCTTGGTATGAATACTGGATCTGGAAGGTAGGAAATAAAGCCTATGAAAATTTGGAAATTATGTCAGGAAATCTCATCCAAAATAAAGGACAAATTATTGTTTCTCTGAACCTCAAAAATAAGAAGAAAGCATAATGTTTGGTATTATCTTCAACTTCTATAAATAGCATATTTCTAGAAAAACAATTATGTTTCATATAGGGTGACAAGATTTCAGTGCATATATACTTGTGGCTTGAGTCATACAGCTGAGCAAATCCTTTGGTACAAAAATTACCTGTGTTAGGAAAAACATTATACATTTATAGCTCAATCTCTGATGAGAATTATCATATAAACTGAAAAAAATTCCATGTCATTTCCAACAAAGAATTATGCACCTTAAGAAAAAAAGCAGCCCATATGGATATCCAATTTTACCAGCACCATTTGTAGAAGAGACTATCATTTCAATGCTGTATATTCTTGGCAACCTTGTCAAAGATCAGTTGATTGTTTATGTGTGGTTTTACTTCTGGACTTTCTATTCTGTTTTGTTGGCCTACAGACCTGTGTTTATGCCAGTATCATACTCTTATAATAACTGTTGCTTTGTAATATATTTTGTAATCAGAAAGTGTGTTGATTCCAGCTTTACTCTTCCCTCCTAAGATTGGTTAGGCTATTTTGGATTCTTTGTGGTGTCACATGAATTTTTGGACTGTTTTTCTATTTCTATTTTTAAAAAATGCCACTGGGATTTTGATAGGCATTGACTGATTTTGTAGATCACTTTGGATAGTATGGTCATTTTAACAAAAATCTAGTCTTCCAGTTAATGAAAATGGATGTCTTTCCAAATTAAAAAAAAAAAAATTCTTCCATAAGTGTTTTGTAGTTTTTAGTTCTATCAGCTGAGAGACACCACATGATAAGATGAAAATGGTAGAGCCAGGATTGCTCACGAGCTGGTCAGTAACACAGGCAGGTACACAAAAAGTTGGCTCAGAACAAGATAGTGTCTCCACGGTCACACTGCTATTGCTTGCATAGCTCAAACCTATCGGTCACAGAAGATACTCTTTGAAGGAGGACAAAGAAAAAGAGCTTGATTCCATATTGTATGAGCCAAAAATTCTGAACTTGATTTACATATGGGTATAGTGTATGAGCCGAAAATTGATGGTCACTGTGTTACAGTCTCAGAGTAGTCTTAAAAGGCAATGGAGATGGGAAATACTCCCAATGAGCAGAGCTACCTTCTTATCTTCTTTGTATGAAGAGAAGTGGCAAAAATTAAGAATACATATGGATTTTTGATGGTTGTGCATTATTGGCAAAGGGGAAGGTTGCAGGACTAAATAAACTTCAATTAGAATTGTTAGGGGTCATATATTAGGGTCCCTCAGTCCCTCCTTTATTAATATGCATATTTCCATTTCAACCAATACATTTTGGGTAAATGAATAGATATTCTCTTTAAATTACTTTTGCTTTAAAGACCCGGGTTCAATCCCTGGATCAGGAAGATCCCCTGGAGGAGGGCATGGCAACCCACTCCAGTATTCTTGCTTGGAGAATCCCATGGACAGAGGAGCCTGGCAGGCTATGGTCCATGGGGTCACAAATAGATGGACACAGCTGAGTGGCTAACAGTTTCACCTTCTTTTTCATGTTTCCATTTCAACCAGTACCTTCTGGATATATGGATAGATAGTCTCTTTAAGTTACTTTTGCTGAAGAGAAAACATAGAAGGAAACAATTAAAATATTCTCATAGCTGGATGATGCATGCTAAGTTGCTTCAGTCTCTGTCTGACTCTTTGTGATCCCATGATCTGTAGCTCACCAGGCTCCTCTCTCTATGGCGTTCTTCAGGCAAGAATACTGGAGTGGATTGCTATGCCCTTCTCCAGGGTTTCTTCCCAGCCCAAGGGTTGAACTCATATCTCTTACATTTCCTGCATTGGCAAGTGGGTTCTTTACCACTAGCGCCACTTGGGAAGCCCATAGGTGGAGGATAGATACGGTCAAATATTATTTCATCACCCCATTCTCTTAACTAGTAGGTAAAATATATAAGAAAAGAAAAAATCCATTGAAAAAAATTCCTACTTGGGTCAGTAAGAAATAATGCCAGTGATTATTTTCTACATCATGCCCTGAAGCATAAAACTTGCATCACATATGGTTTGGACTTTAAAGGAAGTCATCAGTTCAGTTCTGACTCTTTGTGACCCCATGGACTACAGCATGCCAGGCTTCCATGTCCATCACCAACTCCCAGAGCTTGCTCAAACTCATGTCCATCAAGTTGGTGATGTCATCCAACCATCTCATCCTCTGTTGTCCCCTTCTCCTTCTGTCGTCAATCTTTCCCAGCATCAGGGTCTTTTCCAATGAGTCAGTTCTTCACATCAGTTGGCCGAAGTATTGGAGCTTCAGCATCCGTCCTTCCAGTGAATATTCAGGGTTGATGTCCTTTATAATTGACAGGTTTGACCTCCTTGCAGTCCAAGGGACTCTCAAGAGTCTTCTCCAACACCACAGTTCAAAAGCACCAGTTCTTTGGCACTCAGCTTTCTTTATCATCCAACTCTCACATCCATATATGAATACAGGAAAAACCATAGCTTTGAGTATATGGACATTTGTTGGCAAAGTGATGTCTCTGCTTTTTAATAAACTGTCTAGGTTTGTCATGGCTTTTCTTCCAAGGAGCAAGCAACTTTTAATTTCATGGCTGCAGTCACAGTCTCCAGTGATTTTGGAGCCCAAGAAAATAAAATCTGTCACTGTTTCCACTTTTTCCCCATCTGTTTGCCATGAAGTGATGGAATCAGAGGCCATGACTTTTGTTTTTTGAATGTTGAGTTTTAAACCAGCTTTTTGACTCTCCTCTTTCACCTTCATCAAAAGGCTCTTTAGTTCCTCTTCACTTTCTGCCATTAAAGTTGCATCATCTGCAATAAATAATAAAAATAGCTAAAACACATACAGCATCTACTACGTACCTGGCGCTATTCTGTTTGCTTTATTTACGTAGATGAACTAATTTAAACTTTTCCTACATCAGTTGAACTATTACTAAATCAACTTTATAAAGTGGGAAACTGACACATGGAAAAGTAAAGCAGTTTACTCAGAAAGATAGACATTTAGGATACATTGTGTGTTAGTTAGTCATGTCCAACTCTTGTGACTGCGTGGACTGTAGCCCACCAAGCCCCTCTGCACATGGGATTTCCAGGCAAGAATACTGGAGTGGTTTGCTGTGCCCTCCTCCAGGGGATCTTCCTGACCCAGGGAACAAGCTAAGGTTTCCTGCACTGAAGGAAGATTCTTTACTATCTCAGCCATCAGGACATCTAGGACACGTTAGCAGTAGTCAGAACTCTTCAGTGTTCTTACACTGACTACAGAGAGAGACCATTTTATCCTTCAGTAGCTGAGTAGAAAGACGGAGCCATGTCTTTTGATAACCCAGCTAACATCAGTTTGCATAAGGTTCCCCACCACATATACATATTGCCAGTCATAATTTGAAATCTGAAATATTGGAATGTTGTTTGTGTTCTGTCTCAAGCCAAACCTTCTGAAAGGAATTGATAGCTGCTTGTCCTACCTCCATTCATTCTCTTCTCCAACTTATTACCTGCACTTTTGTCATATTATTCCTCAAACTCTACTTCTCTTCCTGGTCAAAAAACCTCCCTGGGCTCTGGGATGCGTACACGATAAAGTCTACAAACCTTAGCGAGGCATCCAACATACTTATGTCATTACCAGATATCAAAGGTCAAATCTATTTACCATTTCCTGTCCTTACACCTATCTCACATTTTTTGGCCTTCACAGTTTGACTTCGCCAAACTCAATAAACAAGGATGCTTTTTTTTTTCTCTAAAAGTTTACACAAATTACATCCACTTTTCCAGATACAAAGTAAAATAATACTTCCTCTGTTAAGTGTTCCCTCATCTTTACATCCTAATGTGACCTCTACCTTCCGGATAATTTACTTGGTAATTTAATGTTTATCTTAATTATATACAAATACATATATATTGCATTCAGCATTTATGCATTAAGTTTCTTTTGAATTATATTCCTATATTTGACATTTTGCATTTTGTTTGTATCCAGTATCTCAATAGCATTGTTTACAGTGTTATATTTGATATTTAAATAATGCATGGATTTTGTTATTACTTTTACATTTCTCCATTACAAAAGCCTAACAGCATATTTGGTGATTTGATTTTAAAACAGAAAATATGAATAATGTTTATTAACTCAATTCAACATGCCACCCTTCTCAAGGTGACTTGCCAACTCATTTTTGATAAACTTAGATCTCACTTAGGATTACCTGAAAGAAACGGAGTCAGTTCCAAGGATATCTTTCAAGAATGGGAAAATCATTTCTACAGAGAAGAAACAATCATTTTCTAAGCAATCAAGTTATTGAGCTATTTCGGCTGAGTAAATAGCCGTTTTTCTCTATGGCATATTCAGAGGTATTTCTAATTCTTGTCATGGATTGTGACATATTTTCCCTTTGGTAAAACAACAGATAGGTGTTTTTGGAATTTCAAGCAGCTTTCAATGTAGACATTTGCAAAATGCTGATTTTCCCAAGTCCTCCTGGGTAAACTCATTTACCGTCTTTGTTGTTTGAGGGGGATGAATCGTATAAAACGAACTATTTAATTCCTTCTCTCTTTTTTTCATTCTAATCTGCCCTTTCATAAAATTGTCAACTTCAGAACTATCCTGATTCAAATTAAGCTAAAACAGTGACATTCTCTCCTGGGCCACCACTGGTAAAGAATCCCTTTGCCAATGCAGGAGTCACAGGAGATGTGGCTTCAATCCTTGGGTTGGAAAGATGCCCTGGAGTAGGAACTGTCAACCCACTCCACTATTCTTGCCTGGAAAATCCCATGGACAGAGGAGCCTGGTGGGCTACAGTCTATGGGGTCACAAAGAGTAGTATGTGAACAAAGTGACTTAGCACTCACAGATGAGAAAACAGATAAAGTAACTTGCCTGTGGTCACCCAGCTAGTAAGAGAAAAAGCCAGGATTTTTGACTGATGATTATTTTACTATAAGATTTCTCATCTTCTTTCTACAGAACAGGATCCATATTACAGAATTACTTTTAAAGAATAAACATTTTATAGAATTATCTTGATAAGAACAGTCTACTTGCAAACAGCTTTCTCTCTTTGGGGAGGAACTTTTTCATCTACTTCAGATGATTTGAGGGAGCCTGAGTGTCCCAGAATAATGTCTTGTCTGCAGGTGGGACTCGAAGCCTGGGGTAAGGAGCTGTGACTGTAAACTTCCAAACAAACAAAACACAGTCTTCTGTTCCTCAGAGTCATAGAAGTAGTGAAGTATTTGATGGCCTTCAGAAGTATCCAGGAATACTTCCATTTTCACATAATTGCTGCTCCTACCCAGGGCCCTTTTCTTAAATCAATTTGGAGCTACAGTTTAGCAAGGAGTTCCCACCTCCCACCCTTGCATTTCATCTTCTTAATACCTTTCACCTTTTCCTGCTTCTTTCAAAGACAAATCAAGAAAACAGCTGGAGCTTGAGGGGCCCCAAGAAGCTGCTTGCTCCTTACCCCACACTCGGCTTGATCTCTTGGAAATTGCCGACCCTGGAGAGAAGCAGTTTTGACTTCCCTTCTGGCCTGGACAAAACACAAAGGGAACTTAAGGCAAGAAATATTTTAATGTCTTTTTCTACTTGCTTTCAGTCTCTGTGATAGCCATCTAATCCACAGACTGAGGGCTAATGCATGTGGAAGGGGAGAGAAATCTTCTCAGCGTGTGTGCTCCTCTGACATTTTGATAAGAGCACAAGATGGGGAGGCGGTACATCCCCTAAACTACCTTTCTAAAGACATGCCTTTGCAGAGCTTCTCAGAAAGCTTGGCAGCCCTGCTTGTAGTCTGCGGGGGGGAAATTGACAAAAGATTTTAAGAGTAAACAGACCCATGGAAACACATTTTGCAGGTGTCTCTACAAATGTCTCCATAATTTAATGCATTCTTGCATTTTGCTTTAGAATAATTCTGTCCACTGCCATTGAAAGAAAATGCCATTTGTGCCTTAAACTGTTTTTACAGGATGTTTATCTTGATTTATTTGCTTCTTTATATAATGAGAATTGATTGATACAAGAAGACTTGAAAAGGACTTAAAACATGTTTAATATTATTATTTTGTAATTAATGTGTTAATGTTAGCATTCTTCATATTTTTCATGGAAATTTTTCTTTGAAGGGAAGCTTATTTGAACCTCAACATGGTGAAATCAATCATTGGGACTATTTTATTTTTATTTTCTTTCTTAAAAATTTATTTGGTTTACTGGCTCTTCGCTGTGGCCTTAGAGCTCATGTTGTGGCATGTGGGATCTAGGGATCAAACTTAGGCCCCCCGCGTTGGAATTGCAGAGTCTTATCCACTGGACCACCAGGGAAGCCTCAGGACTGTTTTAGATGAAACATGACCAGAGGGTCTGGCTCCCTCCCTGTCTCCCCAGTTCTTGGAGATCAAGAAGGTGTTCTACAAAGCCCACTTGGAATACTAATGAATTTATCCAAACTCCTCTGGAGCAAGATGTAGGGGAATGAAATAGTTCATCAGGCTATGTTACTAACTGGTGACAGAGCTGACTGTAAAACTATAGATTCTTGATTCTTGTCACCATCTTTGAGATTGGGTCAATCTTTTCAGTCTAGAGGAAGAAAAGTACTTTGGAAAATATTTTTTAAAAGAAAAAAATGAATAATTTTCTCAGTGACTGGGCTATAAATAATTATCTTGTGACAGAAACAGTTTCTCACCCATAAATAGGAATGTATTAAACCACAGTGGAAATGTCATGCCAATGATAGACATTTGTCTCGTTCAGTAAATTTGTTTCTGACTTATAAGTTATCCTTGATCCAGGGAATGCATCATACATCTGTCCCCGGACCCCTGAAATGTACTGAGATGCTCAAGGTGGCCGAACCTACAGCTACCCCAGCCTGAATTTCTCAAGCTTGGCTTTCCTGGGGAACAACCAAAGAACCCAAGGTGCAACAGGGGAAACATGGCATGTACACAGGGAGACAGGCAAAGCAGTCCTTCAGGAGATAAACGAGACCCTGCTGCTATAATCCAGGATATGCTGTTTCGTGCTGAACCAGGCGCTGTAGTCAGACATGAGGAAATGCTCTTTTGCACTGTGGAAGAGAGGCATGATGATGTGTCGGTTTGTTTAGGAAATTATTTTTACAACGTCCTCTGTGTCTCCCTGCCATCAGCATCTCTAAATCCCTGTTTCTTCTACTGCCCCCCCCCCCTTTTTTTCTTTTTACAAATATCTAAAGTCCTTTCATCCTTCTTTCTTACTTGCTCCCTAGTTTCTTCCTCCTAATATTCTTCTGGTCCTCTCATTCTTTCTTTTTTCACTTTTTAGCTTCCCTCCTTTCTACTTATTTTTCTTAGATCCTCCCCTCTAGCTTTCTTTTTCTCCCTCTGATTCCTTTTTCTCTTTTCCTTTTTCTCCTTTCTGTCATTTCCTCCCCTTTGTCTCTTTACCTCCTTCCCTTCTTCCTTGATTCCATTCCTCCTGTTGTCTCTGTTTTCTTTTTTTCCCCTATTTCTTCATTTATACTCTTTCTTTCTTTGATTATTTTTCTTCTTTATTCCATTGCACTTCTTCCTACTTCCTTTCTTTCTTCCTTTCACTCAGAATCACCTACTGAGGGTTAAGAAATTGGGTTATTTAGCCACAAACTTGAATTACTCAATAAGAGGACTTCTTTGGGGCTTAACTCCCTGGACCTTCTGAACTGCTCAGCATAAAGGACAAACACTCCTAAGTCCAAATAATGCCCTCAGATGAAGTTATGGGGAAACCACCAGCATGGATGTGAACTGTCTATACTGACTGTGGATAGGAACGGTACTGTCATCACTGGAGATGCTTCTTTCTTTCCATCATTCTTTTTCTTTTTCCTTTTCTTTTCTTTCCTTATTCATTAAACAGCCGTGAGCATCCACAGTATGCCAGATACTATCCTAAGCACTGGGACAGGTAAGCAGGCATGACCCTAGTTTTCTTGCAAGTTATACTCTAACTTGTTCTGATGAGAAACGTATTTATTAATCAAAGAGTCACAAAACATCAGTGCTTCTCATACCTTTCCAATTACATTGCCCTTATAAATAGGAGAGAGGGAGGAAATGTCCTTGGTTAACAGAAGAACTACAGTTGGGAATTCTTTTGATGTTTTATTTTTAAATCCGTACAAACAAAATGCACTATATATTTAAGTAGACCAAATTCATTTCTACCAACCTTTCTAATGGTTTGAATACTAGACGACATTTAGTTTTGAAATGTTGATACAGATAAAATCCCAAGCTGGTAGGTATTCTATTAGTATGCATAATGGTTAAAAGCTCAAGCTTTAAAGAAAATAGAGAAGTCAGGATCAAGTACAAGTTTTTTTCTTACCAGTGGAATGGCCTTGGGCAGCTTTATTAAACTTTCTGTGGCCTGGTATAGCCTTACCATCATTACCTAACTCACAGAGACGCTGTTAGAATTTAATCGGAGAGTGTAGCGTTTGCCACAGTTTTAGCACAGTTAACACCCTCTACATGAAATTGACCAGTGTTATTATAATGATAGTGTTTTTACTTATGATTGTATTAACCATTGTCGCTATGATTTTTATTATTGTAGTTAATTTGAGCTATAGCCAGGCAAGAGAACATCCACTTACAGATATTGGAGTCTGAACAAGAGCGTGCTAGCAGGTCAGTAAGGGAATGAGGGCTCAACTCTCCTAGAGTTCCTGTTCTTACACAAGTAGGTACCCTAACGAGCTTCCAACCCAGTATCTAATGTTCCTGGACCCACGTTGCCTTAGGGGCCAACAGTGCTGAAACCCAGTGAAGCTGATGCTGAGCAGACAGCGGGATGGATTGCCTCTGGCAGAGCAGGCAGTAATAGAGAGCACTGGTAGGCGGAGAGGAGGGGAAGCGGGGGGAGGATGTATTAATGATGAACCTCCCTGCCAGAAGGGGAGAGATCAGCCAGAGTGCTGCTGGTACAAAGGGAGAACAGCTGTGAGAGGTTAATGGAACATTAGGAGGAGAGGAATCCAAAGACAGCCAGCTGCTACCTGGGATGATGGCTTTGAGTCATTAGATTCCAAACCACCACACACCAGACAGCCACAGCTGGAGGTGGAGTTATGACCTCAGCCCTGCAGGGTTTGCTGAGAGGGCAGCGAACGCAGGCATCCGAGGATGAAGCTCCAAGAGACAGTGTGCTAATTCATCATGTCTGGTGAGACTTGCCTTTTTCCCTTTGCTGAGTGACAGGAATCCCACGAGATAGAAGAGGGTCCAGAGGACTTACCATTAAAAAAGAAGGGTCTTCAGTGGTTCTGCTCAGTCGAGTCACATCCTCCATGCCAAGTCTGAAAGTCTTCAGTGCTTTTCCTCTTTTATTTATTTTTCGATTTATTTTTAGTTAGAGGATAATTACTTGACAGTATCGTGTTAGTTTCTGCTCTACAACAGTGTGAATCGGCCATATGTATACAGATTTCTCCTCCCTCTTGAGTCTCCCCCACTCCCCACCCCACCCCGCTAGGTCATCACAGAACACCGAGCTGAGCTCTCTGTTGTAACAGCAGCTTCCCACTAGCTCTCTATCATACACAAGGTGGGGTATATATGTCAACACTACTCTCCCGCTTTGTCCCACCCTCTCCTTCCCCTACTGTGGCTACAAGCCCATTGTCTATGTCTATGTCTCTACTCTTGTCCGGAAAATAGGTGCATCAGTATCATTTTTCCAGATTCCATATGTTATGTTAATATTTGATATCTGTTTTTCTCTTTCTGGCTTGCTTCAGTCTGTATAACAGGCTCTAGGTTTATCCTCATTTCACTTAACCTCATTTCGACTGACTCAAACTCATTCCTTTTTTATGGCTGAGTAATATTCTGTTGTATATATGTACCACGACTTCTTTATCCATTCATCTATCTATGGACATTATGTTGCTTCCATGTACTGGCTATTGTAAACAATGCTGTTATGAACATTGGAGTACACGTGTGTTTTTGAATTGTGGTTTCCTCAAGGTGTATGCCCAGTAAAGTCCTCGATGTTGATCCAGAAGGAAAATGAAGAAGATTATTTTGTCCCTGAAATGGACTTACCATCGGCATTTCAATAATTTAAAGAAGTGATTATGAAACTTCTGCTTTCCACTTTGGGACTGACTTGTTAGATACCTCTATTGTAGGCATAACAATCTTCATCAGACAGAGTAAGTGGACTTTTGCTGCTTACTGGTTGCCAGCATCCATTTATTCCCCGCCTGAGACCATAGTCACCTTTTGAAAAAATACCTAGTTCCTACTGGCCCCAGTTCATGAAGAACATATCTAGTAACTTGGCCCTCAGCTGAGTTAAAAACAGTATATGATAAAGGTAGGCTATTGCAGATTATTACTCTCTAGAAATTAAAGCTGAAGTAGAGAGGCAAAAATACTCAAAATGCTTGAGATTTCATTGTGTCCTAGTGGAGTCCACACTATATCCACTAATAGACCACTGCTAGGTTTTCTGCGTCATATTCTTTTTAGCTACCTCTGTTTCTACGAACTTAAAGTCTGATTCTCTCATCTCTCAAGAAATTGTGAGCTGTCAATATTCTTTCAAGAATATTTTGGCCTTCCATCAAGAAACCCAAGGATAATGAATACTTCTCAAGACACAAGATACAACTCCACATTCCTTTCTCACTTCTGAAGAAGTATTTCTAAATTCAAGTGATTGAGAAACAATTCAGGAAAAACTTTGAAATAATTATTGCTCATTTTTTAAAATAAGACTTTCCTAATCTTCTTTACTTGATTATCAGAATAAATATAGATTTTCAAAAAAAAAAAACCAGCTCAACAGCTCACAGTTGGTTATAATAAATCTGTGTTAGACTGTTTTCAAAAAAAGCTTCAATAATTCTTCCCATTCTTGTATGCCTAGACTTCCCTGGTGGTTCCAATGGTAAAGAATCCACCTGCAATGCGGGAGACCTGGGTTTGATCCCTGGGTTGGGAAGATCCCCTGGAGGAGGGCATGGCAACCCATTCCAGTATTCTTGCCTGAAGAATCCCCAAGGACAGAGGAGCCCAACAGGCCATAGCCCATGGGGTCACAAAGAGTCAGACAGGACTGAGTGACTAAGCGCACGCTGCCTTTGTATACATGAACCTTTTCAGCTTGGCTTTGGCACACTCCCTATTAAGAGAAGAAATGCATTTCATCAACCTTTGGATCTATGCTTGAATTTGGCCAAGAGCAGCAAATGCTACACAAGCAGAGGTGTCTGCACCCTGGGGCTCAGCCTCTTTTATTGGTGATGGGGACACTGTGAGGAAGATGACAATGATCCTGGCTTAGACACTTGGAAATGAGGAGAACAGAGATGCTGTAGCTGACACTTGGCAAAGTCCAGGCACATGCCTGCGGCCATTGTAGATGATGTGGTCACAACTGAGTCAGTTTCTAAGTGCAAGCTTATAAAGTACCCTGGTGAAACTCACAATAAAAAAAAAAAAAGCATCTCGCTGAACACAACCCAAATTGCTAACCCAGAATCATAAGCAAATACAAATTATTGACACTTGTTTTACCTTTTGCTTCTGGTCATGTAGCAATAACTAATTGATATATGTTAGTAGCATAACTTGTGTGGTATTTACAAAAATGGAAAATATGTTTCATTGGTTTTGAGACGGGTTGGCAAGAAGAGGCTGGTGAAGAACTCTTAGCAAAGGCTGGAAATACTTCAAACTGCTATGGAAGGCTATAAAACTGGTGATCTATGTCTTATACCTGTTAACCAATTGATAAAACTGCTGCCTAGGGTCATCTTGGATCTGACTTCAGTTGATTATTTGTAAGATGGCCCCCATCCATTTCACTCATCTCTTATACTAATGGCCCATTTTACATTAAAAACTGAAGTCAAATTCCCTTCAGCTTGAAATGTTTAGCTCTGTATGTCAAGCTCAAGAAGAGAGAAATAAGATAAGGAAAATATTGTTTCATTTCCAAGCAGAATTTGGAGAAAATGTGAGGAGCCAGGACTTAAGTTGGAAACTTATACTGTTCACAAACTCATTCTCCCCAACTAGAAAAAAGCTTCCAGGAGTGAGATCTTATCTGAAGATGAAACACTAAATCGGTGCTGTGGCTGTGAAATTTTTTGGTGATAAACACGCCTGATCCAGATAAGTATTATAATTCCTCATTTAGAGATGATGAAACTCAAGTTCTGAAAGATAAAATCAGTGGTTTCCCACCTTTGTTCCACAGAGCTTTGAGTTTGTGAATGCAGTGGGACACAGAGAGGTGAGTTAGGCATAATTGCTGCAGCTACTAAGTCACTTCAGTCGTGTCCGCCTCTGTGCGACCCCATAGACAGCAGCCCACCAGGCTCCCCCATCCCTGGGATTCTCCAGGCAAGAACACTGGAGTGGGTTGCCATTTCCTGCTCCAATGCATGAAAGTGAAAAGTGAAAGTGAAGTCGCTCAGCCGTGTCAACTCTTCTTGACCCCATGGACTGCAGCCCACCAGGCTCCTCCGTCCATGGGAGTTTCCTGGCAAGCGCACTGGAGTGGGTTGCCATTTCCTCCCTCAAGGCTAGAGGGAAAACCAAATGGGCTGATGTGTAGGTCTTTCATCCTGCCCCCAGGAGGAAAGTTCAAACGATCTATTATATGTGTCTGCTTTCCATGTAAAATTCTGACTGCACAGTGCTTTCTGAAGGAAAATCAAATCATGGAGGAATAGTCTGGTGGTCTAGTGTCTAAGACCCCATGTTTCCAATACAGAGGGCTCAGTTCTGATCCCTGTTTGGGGAAGTGGGTCCCACATGTTGCAGCTGAAGATCCCACAGGCTGCAACTAAGACCAAAAGCAATCAAATAAATATTAAAAAGAAAGAAGAAAAGACTCTTGGAAACTCTTTGGAAAACCTCTAGTAAAGAATAGAATGAGGATTTGAACCCAAGCCCTTTAGACTCCAGAAGTTATACTCTGTACTTTGTGTCGGGTTGATTAACACACTGGGGCTGAGCGGAGGGTCTTGAAGTTTCAAAGTTTTCTGCCCCCGTTGTATGAAGTGTATCTACTGCATTGATATTTTTCAAGCCAGAAATTGAGGCATCTTTTCTGGCATTTGCTAGAATGGTATGTAGAATACTCAAAATTCGGACTGTTCTAGAAGATTTTAGTTATTCAGTAGTTGTCATATCAGATTCTTAGGAAATACTAACAAAGAATCATATGATATGAGTGGGACTGTTCAGAAGAGATTTAAGAACTTCTTGAATCAATTAATTAATTGACTCATTTGTTAAAATTATGGACCTGTGCTGATAACTAGAGAAGGAGAGTGAAATAGACAGTCAAACCTGGTCTTTGGCTTCTAGGAGCTCACAGTGTAGAGGGGAGATGGGGCAAGTTCACTCTCCTGCAAAATGATGTCTAAAAGGATAAACGTTTGCATAGAACACCTAGTCTTCTAAACGGCAGAGCCCATGCTTCCCTGATCCAAGGTATCTCTCCACTAACTGAGATTCCTAGTTGCCAGGACTATAAGATAAATAATGCTGTAAAAATTCCATTTTTAAATATATCATGAAAAAGAGTTGTCTCTTTCTTAGCTCCAGAGGAAGAAAAGAAAATGACCTTTATTTGGGCCTTGTTGTTGTTCACTCACTAAGTCACATCCAACTCTGTGACCCCATGGACTGCAGCACACCAGGCTTCCCTCTCCTCCACTATCTCCCTGAGTTTATTCAAGTTCCTGTCCATGAAGTTAGTGATGCTGTAACAATCTCATCCTCTGCCACCCTGTTCTCCTTTTGCCTTCAATCTTTCCCAGCATCAGGGTCTTTTCCAATGAATCAGCTCTTTGCCTCAGGTAGCCAAAGTATTGGAGCTTCAGCTTTAGCATTAGTCCTTCCAATGCATATTTGGGGTTGATTTCCTTTAGGATGGACTGGTTTGATCTCGTTGCAGTGCAAGGGACTCTCAAGAGTCTTCTCCAGCACCACAATTCAAAAGTATCAGTTCTTTGGTGCTCAGCCTTCTTTGTGGTCCAACTCTCACTTCTGTACATGACTATTGGAAAAACCTTAGCTTTGACTATACAGAGCTTTGTGGTCCTTTGAGTTTCCAAATGATTTTTATTGGTATTATAGTTCCAACTGTGAGAGAGACTACAGACATTTCTCCTGCCCTAGGTATCTTGACTCATAACTCAGTCATTGCTTTAACTTGGTAAAGTATCTAAAAGTTAAACTAGTTTAAAGGTGCTAAAACCATGTCCTACGAGACTGACTATATGAAGAAACAGATATCTCAGAACAGAGACGTTCAAAGCACACCTTGGCTTCCCTTGCTTTTGTCCTTACAGCCTTCTAAGTTACTTCCAGCCTCAAAAGTCAGGGCAAAGAGAATGGAAAGTTCTATGAGCAAACATTTAGATATTAAATATCTGTGCTCCAGAAGCACCTCCAGAAGCAGCCACATCTCCCTGGTGGTTCAACCCTTCATGGCTCCAACCTCCAACAACAGACATCAGCCCGTAGGCTCTGTTTCTGAACCTCCTCCCTTGTCTGTCTATTAGAGGGCAGTAGACATTTCCAGTCGTTGTCATTTTCTGGGCTACCTCATGGTTCCCCCTTTGGCTTTTCAGCTCCTCTTCACCTCAGTAAACAAACAAACAAACAAATGCCCTGCATTAAAATCCTCTTGTTTAAAAAAAGAGTAAGTGCAAGTATTGAGTTTTTGAAAATGAGTGCCTTTATTGTTAGTATAGTTTGGTAGCTTTTCAGAAAGATGGTTGCAAGAGGCCACTCTGTCTATTGCTGTGTTGTGAATGCATTCAGGGCACGTGGGTTTGACTGGGAGGAAGTAGACTTGACTTTAAGATCAAGAGCCTGGGACACCACACAAGTTCATGGGATGTTACCCACAAAAGTGCTCAACCACATTCATAATTGTAAGGGTGGGCACCATTTTCCCAAAAAGGGGCAGCTGATGAATTTCATCACTCATAAAATAATGCAGCTGTCATGACCGTGGTGTAGATTCTCTGGAGTGTGGAATAGAAGGAGTATCTTTCCAAGGGGTATCTTCCATCTTTACAGGTATCTATGTCTTTGTAGAAAAGTTGATGATAAATATGTACTTGCTCTCCATTTTGTTCCTTAGAACTGGTTTCTTCTTAGTCATGTTCAAGAAATCGATTATACATATGAGGTACATCATAGGAAACAATTTAATAGGACCCATTCCATCAGATATCAATCACTGATAATGACACTAGATGGGCAAACGCTGAGGGGTAGTTATATGCAAGCTCTGTTCTACGAAGTTGGTATATACTCGTTTAAATGTTTCAAACATTCTACAAACTAGGACTGTTATGATCCCCATTTCATGATTGGAAAACCAAATTTTAGAAAGATTAGATAATTTGATGAAGATCACACATTGAGAAAGGATTTTAAACCAGGCTGCCTGGCAATATTGTTGATTGATGTGGTCTTTGTGCAAGTCATCTTAATTTTATTTTTACCATCCTCAAGGGAAAACAAAGCAAGTATTATTTATTATTCTGTCTCAGTTACATTGATAATATCTGTGACAAAACTCCCATTTATCTGAAAGTTTCATTTCAAAAAGAGGAAGCACTTTTAGTATATGACTTTACAATATGGCTTAGGAAACTCACATAAAAGAATGCACAAAAGGTGAATTTGCGCTACAATCTGCTTGCCTGTTAAATAAATATATAAAATGGGGCTTAAAATATGAGGCTAAAGTCAAATACCTTATGTTGCAAACAAACTTGTCGCATCAGTGAAAACACCCAGCTGTTCTCCCTTTTTTCACTCCTGACGCCCGGCACCTGTTTTCGATACCCTGGGGTCATTCATCTTGCTGTCTAAGGGAGTGTTTCTTCGAGACAGACCTGTAGTATTAGGAAACCAAAATATGGCCTTGATGGAAGAAAGAGCTCTTTTGACCTTTAGAAAATTTTTTTTATGCTTTTTTTCTCTTCATTCTCTTGACCTTCACTTTCTAGCCCTCACCCAATATTTGGCTGTTTCCTTTTACCCCAATACATTTAACAATCGCTAAAACTATATTTAGAGTTAACTCCTGTGTTAAGCACTTTCTATGTATAAACTAATTTAATTCACACAAATAGTTAGGAGGTACACAACATTATTATCACGATCCTTTTTATAGATGATAAAACTGACGAAAAGAAGTTAAATTTATAGGAATGAGTAGATGACAAACAGGGATTTGAAGGCAGGTAGTCAGACTCCAGTTTCCAAATTCTAACCCGCACTGTGCAATAGTACTTCAAGAACCAGCGAGTCTCTAAGCAGGAAAAACTGCCTACGGAGTGAAATTTGAAGACCGTAAAGATGAGCATTGTTCTAATGGTACAGAAATGCTATCAGGGCCATGGATTCTCAACCATTTAGTTTACATACAGAAAAAGTGGTTTGGAAAGATACCTTGTGTTTATTTTGGGTGCAAGGAAAGAGTTTTATTTGAATCTGAATTTTAGTGTGCCCATAACATTTCCTCGCTTGTGTAATACAATTCCCAATGACTAGTTCTGATGAGTTAGTTACCAGCCCTCTGCTAAATACAGTACCTGTAACGTTCACATTCATCTGTAGATCTTGACGTCAAATATTCTAATACACCAAAGGAGATTTTATGCCAGTCGGACCAGTGTTTGACATATACAGCAGGCTCACAACATGCATACTTCCCATATTTTTGATACTTTATTACAGTAGTCTTCCATTTTTCTTTTAGAAGTAGAAATCATTATTTAAACCAAAACTTACATGGGTGACATGTATTTTCATTTGTAATAAATTACTTTATTTCAGGCAAAATTTAGAATTATGGTTACTACATCAATAGGAAATACACTCCTCTCAGTTAGCCTTGGGCCTTAAGACTATGTCACATTCTGGAGTTGTGTTAAATGCTCAGCAAGATTTGTTCATTAATTGACTAATTACATTATGATGAAATAGCATCTGATTGTGCAAAATAGTAAATTTACATCCATTGCCTATCTCATAAAATGTAAAACAAAAACACATGTCTGCCCTATCACTCAGCAATAGTAATTGAAGGTGTTCAGGAACACTGATTATATATATGACAGTAATTATCATGTGGGCTGATTATAAAGGTAACAGGCGGCACGGGCTTCATGGGAGTTGCTGAGTTTGCATCTCCATCAAAGCCCAGGTGCCTGGGGACAATGAAACAGAAAAGCCAAAAATGAAGAACATAAATGAGAAAGTAGAAACATTTAAGAAAACTTGTTATCCACGATCTCCCCCGGCCTATGGAACCTTTGCTTTTGTGTGTTCTCTCTTCCTCCCTTCCTTCTTTCTTTCTGTTTTGGAAAACTCATAATGAAGCAAGATCAGGGAGAAAGAATAACTTTAAAAGTTCTTTTTTCCCTTTTTAAAATTTTCAGCTGTTTTCACTTGGTTTGTTTTATTTAATTGGACTCATTATTCTAGGACTGTTCTTGTTGTCACTTCTTTTCTTTAGACTTTACAAACATAAAGTGATTATATTATATATAAATAAGGGTCAGTAAATGTACCCCTTTTCATAACCAGGAATTAATGTATCAGTTTAGCTTTCCTGTTTGTAAACAGAGGATAGGGGTTTGATAAGATGGATAAAAGAGCAGGCTAATTTAGAAGGGAGGTGGGGAAAAGAAAGATTATATTTGAAGCATAAAAGAAAAATAAGGAACAGCTTAGTCTCATTCTTCCCAGAAGGACACTTGGCTGTTTCTAAATATGAAAAAATAAATATGTCATGTATTACCTTTAAAATAATTATTAAAAGTAATTAGAATTTAAAAATTAAAAAACAACTTGGAAGTTATTGTGTGTTTTAGACACAGTTTTGTGTTTACTCTTTGATTCAGATACAACAATTCCATTCAGATACAAGCAAAATAAACTTGCTTCGTAATAGCTTCAGCGGACATGAACTTGGGCAAACTCCAGGAGATGGTGAGGGCCAGCGAGGCCTGGCGTGCTGCAATCCATGGGGTCAAAAAGAGTTGGACATGACTTGGCGACTGAACAACATCAAGCTTAACGTTGTTTAGTTCCTAGCTGTTTCTCTCTTTTTTGTCCTAAACTTTTTGTATTCAGGTGTTTGGACTGTTTCAGTGAATATTAAAATAAAAGAGGACTTCCCTAAAGCTACAATAAACATTCAAAATCAATTTTATAATTTTCCTGTTTATTCATTAGGTCTACTCATAAATCAGATTGTCTATACTGTCTGCCTGCTACCTATAACTTTTGATAGGGTTCATTTATTTATTTATTTATTTTGCAAAAAGAATTTGGGAGGCCCAGTCTCCTGATCTGGCGTAGCTAAACTATAATGTATAACATGGGTCTGCTACTATTGCAAAAGGCACGTGGGAAAACTGAGGAGGTAGCAATTACATTTTGCTGTGTCCTGCAGTCAATAGGAGACTGACTCCAGGAGACAGACTGTCTGAGTTCCCATCCAGGCTATCATACTAGTGAAAAAAACATGAGCAAGTTGCATTAATTCTCTGTGCATGCCTTGTCTCACCCCTAAAATGAAGTTTATGATAACAATAAACCTATCCAATCAGACTAGGTTGGGAAGTTTAAATTAGTTAATATGTATAAATTGCTAACAACAATCTCTGGCACAAGAAAACACTCAAGAAAAGTTAACTGTTATTATTATTTTGCATCTGGGTTATAATTAATAGTGATTAGAATTTTTAAACATTGGTGTGAATTATGGCAAAGACCAGAAATGACTCAATCAGTAGCTTATTTAGATAACAGTTTGGTCTTTTTGAATAACGAAGCTAAAATTTATTGTTCTAAAATAGCAGTGAGTTGTTCAATAGCAGTGAATGAAGTGAGAATTTTACAAGGTGACAACAGGCAGCAACAGGAATTTGTACCTCAGTGGAACCTGGTGATTATTTTATTGTCCAAATGAGGAAATTAATGGATTTAGCATTAGTAGCGACTTCTCTGAAACCAGTATCTTCTGATATTTTTCACATTGTTTTGCAGCAATTAAGGAGCCCTATGCCTCTTTGAGGGCTTCCAGGGTAGCTCAGTGGTAAAGAATCTTCCTGTAATGCAGGAGACTTAAGAGATGTGAGTTTTATCTCTGGATCAGGAAGATCCCCTGGAGGAGGGCATGGCAACCCACTCCAGCATTCTTGCCTGGAGAATCCCAAGGACAGAGGATCCTGGTAGGCTACAGTCCATGGGGTTGCAAAGAGTCCAGACATGACTGAGAGACTAACTCTTTTCATGCCTCTTTTAATAGTGAGAATTCTGGCTCGGGGTCGGTGAGGGGGGGCGGGGCGGGTGGGAAAGTTCAACTGAATAAACAAGATCAAGGTGATCAGGAATGGATTAGAAAGCAATATTTTCCAATTAAACAAAAAAGAAATTCGTACTGTATTGAAGCATATTTTCATACCTTTAGGTCTAGCCACTCCACCTTCTGATCAGTGCACTTTTCATCTTTAAAAGGAATTGTTTTCACTAGCATTTCTCTATTGAATTAATAGCTTCTTTTTGCCATGATGAACAGTGGAGGGCCCCAAGGACCTTAAGCATTGCACAACTAAACTAAGGAGTTACACATTCAATAATTCTCATGGCATTCAGTAAGCATGTATCTATTAGTAATTCTCCTATCAAATTTTATATATAAATTTATAGATGGAGAAATTTATGCATTGTAACTTAGCCAAGACTAAGCATCTAAGATAAGATACATGGTGCTTAGACGTTTAGATTCAGTCTCTTTCATTGGCCAAAACTTGATCCTTCATCCATTCCTGAACCAGTCACTGTAGTTGGAGGGGATGGAGCTTTAGCTTAGACCAATCAGGCTCCGCCTCTGAAACTAGGAATGGGGTCATGAGTGTTCAGTGGCTCAGTCGTGTGGGACTCTTTGTGATCCCGTGGTCTGTAGCCCGCCAAGCTCCTCTGTCCATAGTTATTTCCCAGGCAAGAATACTGGAGCAGGTTGCCATTTCCTACTCCAGGGGATCTTCCGGACCCAGGGGTTGAACCCACGTCTCCTGAGTCCCCTGCATTGGCAGGCGGATTCTTTACCCCTAACGCCACTTGGGCAGCCCAGGAATTGGGGGTCAGTCTCTACCAAAAGTAAGGCTGTAGCGCAATGGTAAAGAAGTAATTTACCAAAAAGAAATATAACTCTTGCTGGCAGAAAAAAAGGAAGCTGAGGAGGTAGCTAGTAAGTGCCTACTACTGAAGCAATCCCATCTCTCCTGAATGAAGCTGTAGTGTATACTCAGAAATGAAACATAGACAGCATAGCTGTGGAGCAACTACCCTGAAAAACCTTGAAAGGGTAGACTCTGGGCCCCAGAATGTCAAATAACTCAAGATCCAGATCAAAGGAGGAGAAAGAGTGTTGACGTTTTCTGTCCAATAGAACACTTGGCAATATGAAAGGCTTTGAAGATGGGAACTACTGTATTATTAGTATTTTGTCATGGACCCATTTTGGATTTCTGCTTTTCTGGAAAAGGTTCTTTTGAGTGGGGAGGGAGGAAGTCGTCAGTGAAAGTCTGATGATTTCACTTTGCCATCTCCTGACCCCCCCATGTTGATGGTCCTCAGAGCCTGAGATTTCCAGGGAAACCAAGGCAATGGAAGTGTCTTCTGCAGGTTACTCTAAATATGAAACAACCCTTGGTTCTGAGTACAGTGACTATGCAGGAGCACAATGAACATCAGAACCAATATTAAGACATTGGCGTAGTGTTGTGTCCTAGAAAGGCCCAGGCTTTGAGGTTAGACTTTAATTCTAATGTTAGTTTCACATATAATTAAAGCATAGCATTCCTCACACTCAATCTTTATCTAAATGAGAATCATATTATATGGATTGTAGAGGTAGAGGATTAAATGTGATATACATAAATGGATAGGTATTGATACTTATATACATACGTACATACGTACATAGGAGCAATATGTATCTTATATGAACTCCAAATGCTTCAATTAGATCAGAGCGGCTATGTGTATTCATGCAAAATTCTGTCTCTGGCTTATCTTATATCAATATATAGTTATAGCAATAACTATCCAAGAAATGAGCAAGACTCATTTCTTAATCTTTTTTTTTTTTCTAGTTTTTAGAAAATGTTTTGAAATCATCCTTGTGTGCCACCTCTGACTTAACTACTAACAATAAAAATAATACATAATATTTATTAAACACAGGCATTACAATAGTTAAGAAAATAAACTATGAAATCTAATGCCTGCGTTTCAATGCAAACTTTTTTCCATTGAGTTGCTGGTGACATTGAGCAAATCACTTCACTTCTCTATGCCTCAGTTTTCTCATCTATAATACGGTGACAGAAAAATCTGACATTTCTAGAAATGCCAGGCATTCTTCTAAACCTTGCTGTGTGTGAACTCATTATATTCACAGTAAGCCTACATAGTGGTATAATTACTACCACTATTTTACAAATGAGGAAAGAGAAGCACAGAACGATTTAAAAACTTACCCAAGTGATGGAACTGAAAGAAAAATCTAGACAAACGAGTCTCTGAAATCACTCTGTTAATCACTAACTATATTATTATATATTTTGACCTCAAAACTCTTGTCATGTATTATTTCATTTAATTCACTCAAAACTGGGACATCCTAAGACATTGCTTCTGTAGTGCTGCTAATTTTTAGAGAAAGACTGAAGAACAATGAGCTGAAAAAATCAGCTTGAGTTCACCAAGCTGGTATGTTACTGCCTAGTTTTAAAATCTATATTCTTAAAATCCAAATCATATAGCCTCCATTTCAATGATAAGACAGAGACAGAATTTTGCACGCATACACACGGCCGCTCTGATCTAATTGGAGTATTGGAGTTCAGCAGAATTCTCTTCTCTCCCACAGAATTGCCATGACATGCGTTGTTTCCTCATATGCATTTTATGTTTATTTTTAAACTTTTCATTTTGTATTGGGGTGTAGCTGATGAGCAATGTTGTGATACTTTCAGGTGAATAACAACAGTACTCAACCATACATATGCATGTATCCATTCTCCCCCAAGCTCTCCTCACATCCAGACTGCCACATAAGGTTGAGCAGAGTTCCATGTGCTAGACAGTAGGTCCTTGTTGGTTATCAATTAGAAGTGTAACAGGGTGTGTGTGTCCATCCCAAACTCCCTAACCATCCCCTCCCCCTCTCCTTCCCCCCTGCAACTAAAAGTCTGTTCTCTGAGTCTATATATTTGAGGCTTTTTTCAGTGGATTCTCCCATCTCCACTGTCATGGACCTGTGGGGTCAGAAGGCCTATTTGTGCAGCCCAAATGGAGTGATGGGCAGAGGGTGGGCTATCAGGGGTAACTCCCAAAGATTTTTCTATGCTAAGTCTTGCCTGGCAGCAAGAAGTTTTAAGTGTTGCAAGTGTGTGTGTGTGTGTGTGTGTGTGTGTGTATACACACATATAAAAGTGAAAGTGTTAGTCACTAGGTTGTGTCTGACTCTTTGTGACCCCATGGACTGTAGCCCGCCAGGCTCCTCTGTCCACAGAATTCTTCAGGCAAGAATACTGGAGTGGGTTGCCATTTCCCTTTTTCAGAGGATCTTCCCAACCGAGGGATTGAACCTGGCTCTACCGCACTGAAGGCAGATTCTTTACCATCTGAGCCACCAAGGAAGCCATATGTATAAAGAGGCTGGACAAAGTATAGCTAATATATATATAGATATATATGCATATATATAGAGAAGCTGGACAAACTATAATACTGAGTGTTAGCCACAGCTATCTTTAGTTAATAAGATCCATAAATATTGTTTAATATCTTCCATGCAATTTCCCTATATTCCCATCTTCCATGATGTATATGTATTAATTTTAAAGACAGTGAAGAAAATGTGTTATAAAAAATGTGAGTGCATGAATGCAAAAGTTGCAGTTCATGGATAAGATAAAAAGAAAATTTTTATAGTGTGTATGAGAGAGGTGGTTTTAAATTCTTGTCTCTTATTTAGTCAATTCTCCCAATTATTATTATTAAAAAATACTTTCTTTCCCCATAGGCAAGTGCCAAGTTTACTTTCACTAATGTTTTATAAATTATATATATTCTTTCTTTCATCAGCCTGTTTGTTCTTGAGAAAATGTCACAAACTTAAATTATTGTAAGATATACATATATAATTATTGAATAGAAATAGTTCTAAATAGTTTATTTAGTAATCTATTTCTTCACATTAGTCTTTTTTCAAAAATATTCTAGTAATTATCACCCTTTTTTCTTGTATATGATGTTTAAAACAACTTTGTTAAATATTTTAAAAATTATATGGAATTTTGACTTCAATTGGAATCATTCTATACATTCATTAACAGGTAAATTGAGCATTTATAAACTCATTAAGAGACAATTGACATATTGAGGCTACTATACAGAAAGTCATTAAGTTTTTCCCCTCATTTATTTAAATTGAAAGTTACATCCTTCAGTAAAATGTGTTTTAATAATAAGTATACTGCTTACTGTTGATTGTCTTGTGGTAGGAATCTTTGTCTAATTCCTGAGTTTAAGGGAACAACATGTCTGTTCTCTTTAACATTATTGACTCCTGAGTAATAATGTCTTTTTCACTCTTTTTACTCTAATTTTAATTTATAAACAATAGCTATTTAATTATGAAAAGGAATTTTATTTGTGAAAATATATTAATTTTACTATATTTATAGTAAATGTAAACTTTTGATATTAATTTCTGTGTTTCTTGTACTATAGATCACTTACACTTATTGAGATTTTTGTGAATTGGTTTTATGATAAATTGTCCATACCTCATAAGAGTAGTAATGATCATCATAATTAAAATATTTTGCAATTCTTCTATATATTAAGCAGTGTACCAAACATTTTTTTCTATGTCACATTGCTAATGTCACAATAATCCAGAAAGCTGCTTGTTGTTCTTTTCTGCATTGTACCCATGAGGCCACTGGGTCTTCTGTAGACAGACTCACCCAAAGAAGTTGCTTCTATTCAGTGGTTCAGTAGTAAAGAATCTGCTTGCAATGTAGGAGACACAGGAGATGCAGATTTGATCTCTGAGTCGGGAAGATCCCCTGAAAGAGGAAATGGCAACCCCGTCCAGTACTCTTGCCTGGAAAATCCCACAGACACAGGAGTCTGGTGAGCCACAGTCCGTAGAGTTGCAAAGAGTCGGACACAGCTGAGCACACATGCACATTGCAAGCTGTGAAAATGTTGGTCACTAAGTCGTGTCTGACTCTGCACCCCCGTGGACTGTAGCCTGTCAGGCTCCTCTGTCCATGAGGTCCTCCAGGCAAGAATACTGGAGTGGGTAAGCCATTCCTTTCTCCGGGGATTCTTCTCAACCCAGGGACCAAACCCACATCTCCTGTATTGCAGGCAGATTAGTTACTGTCTGAGCCACCAGGAAAGCTTGCAAGCTGAGAAGTAGGATTTAAACATATTTTTGTTTACTTACAAAGTCCAAATCTCTCAGCTAATATATTAATGATTCAAGCTCTATGTCATTTTAACAATGTTTCGTGATCTGGTAGAGGTTTCCCAGGATCTTACAATAATTTACTGTGTGTGTACCTCTTTTTTCTTTATTTATGTTGATCCTGTATTACTAGACAATGTGATCTGTGACTTTATATCCTAATTTATTTCCATGCAATGCTCTTATTTCTTCCTGAAATTTAAATTATATATTAATATTGCTTCTATTATATCTATTTGCTTTTCTTGTAAAAATTTGTCCAAAGTTTTAGTTGTCAAATTTGACACTGTCTCATTTGTTTTAGTGGAGAAGGCAATGGCAACCCACTCCAGTACTCTTGCCTGGAAAATCCCAGGGATGGGGGAGCCTGGTGGGCTGCCGTCTATGGGGTTGCACAGAGTCGGACACAACTGAAGTGACTTAGCAGCAGCAGCATTTGTCTTAGAGCTTATAAATTGCATTTGCATGAATTATGTTTTATTGACTGAAAAAGAGTAGCTGTATTTAAAAATATTTTAATACATCTATGATTCTGTTATGGGCTTCCCAGGTGGCTCAGTGGAAAAGAATTTGCCTGCCAATTCAGGAGCCACAGGAGACACGGATTCGATCCTTGGGTCAGGAAAATCCTCTGGGGGAGGACATGGCAACTATGACTGAGCTTAAGCGCAAGCAAGCATGATTCCATTGTAGCTGGTTAAGTTACACATGTATTTTACATTTATATGAATTACTTCTTTCATTTTCTGAGTTTGATTTCATGAGTTTTTCCTTCTCTTATAGTTTCATGTCCTGCTTGATATTTTTGCTAGTAATTATATTTATACTTAAAAATCACACTTAAAATATATCCTATGTGTTTAGATTAGGAGTAATACAATAATTACGGCACTCCCTTATTCATTGAAGATTTTTATATGCTATTATCACTTCTTTCTACCATGCCCAAATGTCTGCTCATACATCTTGGAATGAAAGCCCCAGATGATGAAGCTTTGTTTGCCTTCAGCATGCATTCTTGTTGAAGATTTGGGGGTTTTGTATGTGTCTAAAATGTATATGTTTACTTGGCATGGCAGTTCTCAAAGTTCTCCAGTGCCTCACCACCCAACTCACAAATTCTTGTTTCATTGTCTCTGATTATCTCAATTAGCTCTTTGAACCTACATTTGCAGAAGGGCACATGAGCAGTAAGTTTCCGGGCTCTCATACAACTGAGAATGCCTTTATAAATGAACTTCCACCCCGTGCAGAATCTGTTTTAAACTCTGTGTCTCTTGAAATCATGTGCTTTTCATTCCCTCTGTGTACTGGCACTTCCTCTTCCATTCAGGAGAAATATGTGACCAGCTTGGTTTTGTTCTTTCGTTAATAAAAGTGTCTCTCTTCTTTAATAGTGGGAGAATGTTTTATTCAGCTGCAGGTCTGGGTTATTAACTCTCTGACAGGAGACTAGTCACTGGGTAGGCTAATCCAATATACTAAGGTGAGTGTAGATGCTTCTGACAGAACTCATTAATTTCATATCACTTATGAAATTTTACTAAATCTTACCGTAAAGCAAATTGTAAAGAAGCCTGTTAGAAAAACAAATGTCAGGGCCAGAAAGGAAAGGAAAGTAATAAAACGAAGGCACTTACTTCCAGCAAAAAGCCCTAGATAAAATCAGCCCTAGATAAAACAGTCCTAGATAAAATAAAGATAAAATCAGATGAAATTTAATAAGCAGGTTTAACTCTTAGGAAGTCAAGTGGGTGAACTTTCTGAAAGTACAAAGTAATATATGAAGAAATCAGAATACTAGAGGCATTTTGCCACAGCTTCAAAAAAATGATGGATCAAAAGCAAATGCTGCTCAGTGTCTGGAACATTCAAGAGTTGAAGCGTGATAGTGTTTGAGAAGCGTAAGCAGAGACTTTGGTGCTCAGGGTACCTCTAGCTTCCAAAGGACCAAGAGCAGCTTGGGAATACCCTTGGAAACATTACCTGTGTGTGTGTAAGAGTCACTCAGTTGTGCCTGACTCTGCGACCTCATGGACTGTAGCTCACCAGCCTCCTTTGTCCTTGGAATTCTCCAGGCAAGAATACTGAAGTAGGTTGCCATTCCCTTCTCCAGGAGATCATCCCGGCCCAGGGATTGAACCCTGGTCTCCTGCATTACGGGCAGTTTCTTTACCATCTGAGCCACCAGGGAAGCCCAGGAAACATTACTTAGGCTTTAACAATTACAGCAAGAGTCAAACACTGCTGTTACTGGTATAAAATGCCGATTCACTAAAGAATCTGCAGATGGTTTTACCATCTCACCATGAAGGTGTCAGAGATATGGGAACAAAGAAAAAGTGAAAACCAAGAGATTTTTAATACTCTGAATGAAATTAAATGATGGCTCAGTAAGTGGCTGCCACTTTGGAAATTTTTAAAGATTAATAAATACAATTATCCTGAAGGTCTCTCTGCTTAAAGAGATACTTTACATGACTGCACCCTGCCCCAGACAAATGATAAAATAAATGGAAAAAATCTAATGATGGAAGACATCTCCCAACTAATAATAAATTCAGAGTTGGTGTTCTCAAGGGAGACCCAAGTTGATTGGCATTTGAGCCTGGTGGGCTGCAGTCCATAAAGTCGCACAGAGTCGGACAGGACTGAGGAGACAGCATACACGCACGCCGGCAAAGCTAATACAATGAAGGGTTTCTCCTCCTGACACCTCTCAGGCATCACTGAGTCACTGCAATAGATTTTGGCAGTATCAAAGGCTTAATTTCAGGAATATAGGTTCCTGGATAAGCTACCGTAGATGATGAGAATTGACTTTCTTTCTTTTTTAATTTTCTGGTAGCTGGAATGGTGCTTTAATGATTTGCTTATCCTAGGGTCCCTTTGGACCCTTGAGAGAATTGACATAGAATTAATTATACTTCTGAGATCCTGAAGGATTGCATTGTTAGGGGCTAAATTGTGTTCCCTCAAAATTGACATGTTGAAGTACCAACTTCCAGAACCTCTGAGTCTATGCATTTGAAGATAAGGTTTTAAAGAAATGATTCACTTAAAGGGAAGTCATGAAGGCAGGCATAATCCAATATGACTGGTGTCCCTATAAGAGGAGGAAATTTGGACACATACATGCATACACACATACACAAAGAGAAATACCCAACATATATATGAACAAAGGACAATGATGTGAGGACATAGTGGGGAAGGAAAATGGCCTCAGAAGAAACCAAACCTACCAACACCCTGATCTTGAACTTAGAGCCTCCAGATTGGTGAGAAGATACATTTCTATTGTTTAAATCAGAGGTCCCCAAACTCCAAGATCTAATGCCTGTTGACCTGAGGTGGAGCTGATGTAATAATAATATAAATAAAGTGTCCAAGAAATATAATGTGCTTGAATCATCCTGAAATCATTCCCCTGACCGTGGTCTATGGAAAAATCATCTTACATGAAATTGGTCCCTGGTGCCAGTAAGGTTGGGGACCGCTGGTGAACACTCCAGTTTGTGGTATTTTGTTATGACAGCCCTAGAAAATCAACATGTATATGTATTCCAGTGGAAGACACTGAAGCTAGCAAGGATAATAAAACTTCAGTTCCTCCCAGGCATGAGGAAGCCATGGAGCTAAGAGAAATCAGCGGGGGGGAAAGGCAAAGATTTTAATTTCTTTAAGACAAGTTAAGAATGTTGACTTATTTTTGTCCTTTAACAAATAAGAACAAGATAATTTCCCTTGGACTTGAATTTACAACAGCAAAGAGATTTAATCTTGAATTTATTTATTTGCAGTAATTTGATTTGAAGAAGGGATTTAATTTCTACTTTAGGGCATCTCTATGTTATAGGCATTTTATAATGAGTATCTTCTTTTATCAATTAATCTTGTAGAACTTCTGAAAGTCTTTAAGAGGAATGTGGCTAGATTTAATTTGAAATAGTAATTAAATAAGGTATAAATTTTTAGTTTTGAGTTTCATATGGGATTGTGGATGATTTAATTGATATGGATGGAATGTTCCCTTCCATAGCTTTCTGGAGGCAAAATGTTCTCTGAGTACCAGAGGGATACCCAAAGTGATCAAATACACATACAGGAACACACACACATACACATAAATATTGGAAATATAGCAAGATGGACCTCTCAAATGTTTGGAAGTATTACTTTGGTAAGCTACTTTTTCAAGAGAAGTGTTGATAACACCCTGAGTTGTATACTGAGATTAGACATGGTTAAATTTTTTTCTGAGGAGACTAGATACCACTATAGAGTTTTTTATTAGATGGTGAGTTTTCAACTTTGAAACTGAGCTGAATTTCTCACTGTAATGAAATAGAGCCTAAAAGTTGTAAATATTGGTCCTCTTTTGCTACCCTCTGCCTTTACTCCACATAGCATTTATCGTTCCCTCTAAATAAGCATTAAAATATTAATAGAACAAATTTAAAGAGGTATCACACACTACTAGACTGTTTGGGGTATCGGTATGGCCTGGGCCTTCCCTGACTCTGAGACTGCTTCAAAAGAAACAGCTCTTGGGGGTCATTAGAGACTACATGTGGAGCCCCATACCAAGGTCACCAGTGCAGAAACCCATGCCAAGGTCATCTCTGGAACTGATTGAGCCCCATAGCAACCATTGACATGGGCCCTCTGATCTGAACCAGCCAGCTCCCTGACTTCATATTAAGTAAAAACACCTGCCCTCTAGCACCCTGACCAGTCACCTAACACCACCCTTCCTGCAGGCATTTTGCTTGTCTTGAGGCTACAAAACTTGGCTACTATCCCACGAAAGGCATTGGCTCTCCCTTGCGCCAGCCCGCTGTACTAACAGCATCTCTTGCTCTGACAAACTCTATTCCCCTCTCATTCTGCCTCATATCTGCAACACCCCTCTCCACCTCTGCTCTTGATTCTTAGTAAACTCATTCCCTTCTGCAATGCACTGTCTGAAAGTTCTTTCCCAACCCACATATAGACCAGGACACTAAAATACAACTTTTCTTTAAGCACCTCATGTCATGAACCATAAACATGACTCAGACTATATAATTTGACATAGTCCAAGGAGGAATAGGTAGCTATTATTTATTGAATTTGAATCCTGAGTGTAAGAATGCTTCTTTTTAAATTAATTTCCAGGCAGGGAATCCAGTGTGACACTGTCTAAGACTTTGAGGGGAGATATACAGAGATGGGAAACTGGGGTAGGTAGCTTAAAGTCAAGAACCCAAACCTTCTCTGACAGAGTACAAAAGTCGAGAGTCCTCCTGTTTGTTTGGTGAGTTCCGGTCTTGTCAAAGAGGTGAGCCCTGGGCTTCATGGAAGCAGGTTGGCTAGCAGAAATCCCCATCTTGCCTGCCTGGAATTTAGATGTGCAGCTCCCATTAAGTCATATCTGAAGATCTCCGTTCAACATTATTACAGGAAATTCAAATCTCCATGGTGAGTCAGGCTGTGCTAGACACCCAGGTCAGGCTTTAAATGACTGCTCAGATGAGACCCTGGTTTGTTAGTCTTCATATCAACACTATGAGAGGAATTAATTTAATACCCCACATTGTAGATGAGAAACTTGTGTCTCAGGAAGTTAATAGCATATCTAAATTCATAAAGTTAATAAGGAACATAGTGTGCAATTGAAACCTGTCTCATCTTAAAATGTGTCACTTACCAAGACACTACTGAATCTTCCAGTAAAAGAATTCAGATGAAGCATGTCTGCATTGAGGAATAGCTGACCTGAGAGGCTAGTTTCAGAAATGTTAAAAAAAAAAAATTAAAATAATGAATCAGAAATTTAATATTCTTTACAAAAAGAAAACCCAGAGAGATAAAGGAAATATCTATAAAATTTAAGTATGAATATAGTCTTATACTCCACTTGGGAAAGAACTGCATTGATTCACAATTTATCTTGCAAAAGTCTTATTCAGTTAAAGTTTGAGGGCACAACCTCAAGTTGCTCATTCCAGGAGTGTATTTATTTAGCATATCCATTGAGTTTCTTTCAAACCTTTCCTATAAAAACCTCAAGATACAGTTCAAAGATCCTTTCTCTTTTTCTTAAATTAAAAAAAAAAAAAATGCCTCAAACATTATAATGAGGAGGAAAGACCAGAAGAATAGCAAACTAAGGAATATAGGAAAATGGTCAAGGAGGGTTGGAAGGGGTCATTCCGGTAGAAGGATACATTCCAGTGAGACGATAGGTAATGCAATTTATCTCTTCTACATACAGTCTGACATCATGGCCACATATAAATTGGGAGTTTTAGTTTCAATTCAGATAGTGTCCCTGTGCTATCTTTAATTATCCTTTTCATTTCTTTTTCTTTTTTCTGTTTCCTTCTCTTTCTCTTCTTTAATTCTTTCTCCTCAGGGCCAAACAGCTGTTACCTGTTTTAGGGGTATGAGATTGCCTTTGAAATATTTGATTTTTATAGCTCCAAGGTAACCATTTTAACTTAGTGCTTGGACCTGACTAAAGGATATACGTTTAAAGTCTATAATCTCTTTCCTAGGGCTTCCCAGGTGGCACAATGGTAAAGAACCTGCCTGCAATGAAGGAGGCACAAGAGATGTTGATCTGATCCCTGGGTTGGGAAGATCCCCTGGAGTAGGAAATGGCAACTTACTTCAGGATTCTTGCCTGGAAAACTCCTTGGACAGAGGAGCACAATGGGGCTGCAAAGAGTCAGACCCGACTGAGCACACAATCTCTTTTTGATCACTTTAAATGTTCTTTAGTTAATATACTGTGAATGAATCTCACATATTTCTGTAAGAACAAGTTTTAGCAGAGAAAGACCAGTCGTACTCCGGCATCATCTTAAACTCTTGGACTGCTATTCACTTTAAAATAGAAGCAGCCAAATATGAATAGGAATGTTGGTCATTCCCCAAATCAGGACGCACTTCTTTGCTTGAAAGACTGACTTTGACGTGTGTGTGTGTGTGTGTGTGTGTCTGTGTGTTCTTGTGCTCAGTCATATCTGACTCTTTGCAACCCATGAACTGTATAGCCCACCGGGCTCCTCTGTCCATGGAATTTTCCAGGAAAGAATACTGGAGTGGGTTGCCATTTTCTACTCCAGGGGATCTTCCTGATCCAGGGATCAAACCAACATCTCTTGAGTCTCCTGCATTGGCTGGCAGATTCTTTGCCATTGTGCCACCTAGGAAACTATGACATGCCTGGGATGGACCAACTTATCTTGGTATTCCTGGGGATGTTGCTGCTAAAAGTTGATTAAAAATAATTGTATTGTAAATTCAATTTAAAATTTAAATTGTTAATAAAAGACAATTTATTTTACAAACATGCAATATTCAGTTTTTTCATAGAGTACAGCAGGACATGAGAGCTTAAATTCCCCTCCTATGAGAGAGAGTAAAAGGAGAGCAAGAGATAAAGGAAAGATGAATGAAGGGAAGGAAGAAAAAAGCAGAGTGAGAGAGAGCCAAGATAAAGACATAGAGACAGAAAGCGGAGACAGAGAACCGGGAGGTGGGGGTGGGGCACAGGCCGGAGCACAGCTGGTTTTGGGGGGAGGTTGTGGTGTGAGTTATCAGAGCAGTGAATGGATGAAGCGCAGGATCCGGTTTTCTTTTTTCCAACAGCCATGAATTCATGTCCTAAAATCTGTATTCCCTACTTTATAAAAATATTCTGAAACACTCATGCTGTTTCTATATCATTAGTAACACTGAATGATCATACAAGCTGAGCTAAGTTGCATAATATTCCTTAGAAAGTTCTTTTATGCTTTGTTTCTTATCTGGTTTTCTGATTTAAATGAAGAATGCAAAAAACAAATCTGGAATCATTTTTCCCTGCTTTTCTCTTTCGTGTTTAATAAGGCAAGTTACATTATTGACACAACCATAGGTTGCAAGCTATTAAGGTTTGAAAAATGTCAAAATGCATTCTTAAGTAATAGCCATAATGGCAGGAAATCTCTTTCTGTAACATTGCTACTACCCCAGATGATACAAACTGGGATAATTTGCGTTTAGATATTTTGTCTTTTCTGGTCCCATTTTGTACTATATTCTGCTCAAGTATCAACCAAGAAATTATTTATGAAACAAGGGGCAAGATATCATAGAAAGGGAGAAGAGAGGTATAAGGCAAGAGAGAGATAGACAGATGAGGAAGAGAGGAAAAGAGAGATGATGGAAAAGCAAGAAAAGCAAGAACTCAATTTTTATTGTTATTGGTCTAACCTGTTCTGAAACAAGCACATCTGTTTTTCACTAAGACTAAAATCCATAAATAATTTCCCTGGGCCTCAGTTGTCTCATTTGAAAAATTATGGGTCAAAATAGATGATATCAAAGCCCTGGAATCGCATTCAAATAAGTTTTATATCTGGTTGCAGGTTTCTGCCATACTAGATTTTGTGTATCAACTATCCTTACAGAGAAACAATTATTAGTACATCAAATGACATGGTTGTACTTGACCACCAGATAAATTAAGCTTCTGGTATAATTTTCCTGTGGCTCTTTGGGTGTTGTTGATGTGTTAAGATGTTCTAAAAGACTCTAATGAGCCCAGTTTAAATAAGTAAGTCGCTATTGAAATTTAATAGGCAAAATGGTGTAGAGTTATTTATCACTTAGATTTAACAGTGTCATTTCTATATAAACTGTATTTTAGAAAAATAAGTGAACTACATCTCCTTATTCTGTCAATATCAGATCTCTACACATAACAATCAGTAAATACCCCAGAAAAGCGAAAGTGTGAGTCATTCACTCGTGGTCGAGTCTGTGGCCCCATGCGCTGTAGCCCACCAGACTTTCTGTCCATGGAATTCTGCAGGCAAGAATACTGGAGTGAGCAGCCATTTCCTTCTCCAGGGGATCTTCCTGACCCAAGGATTGAACCCAGGGACTCCTGCACTGCAGGCAGATTCTTTACCATCTGAGCCACCAGGGAAGCCCCAAATATCCCAGGACATTATCCCAAAGCCATGAAGCATCACTGATGACCTTGTCATGTGCAAGTCATCTTTCAGATGTTCAGATGGCCTCAAACTTAATAATAGCTTGGAATTGTATGCCATTCTCCTCTTAAGAAATGTGAATCTCATAGGAAATGTTTCCCATAGTTCAGGAAGGCATCAACATGAATTTTACTACAGTTCTCTGTGGCCCATGTAGAAATAATGATGATGGAGCCTAGCAAGCTGCCTGATACCTAATAGACACTTTACTGCCAGGCAAATTCACAACATTTAATGTAAATATTCACAAATATTTGTTGACAAGCAAATGAATAACCTTTTCATATCCTCCCTGAATTGTCTTGGTGTGTACATCATGGCATGTACATACACTTTGAAAAATAGCAGTTCTTATGTGATCTCTAGTCTAAAGACTACAAATTTCAATCAGAGCTTAACTCAGGTCAATTCAATAAGGAATTGGCCTTGGGTTTTATTTCATATTATGTTGCCCTGTCTGAAAGTCACTGCTGAAGGAAACAGATGTCTGTTTCCTTTACCATTTGATACAATTTCACTTTTTTGGAAGAAACTGCAGACTCATGAGAAAAGTTGAACACTTTTGTGGGGTTTTCTCCAGTGATACTATCCATCACTGAGGCTGGAATGGGACTGCTTTGTCAGAGAACATCATTAGCAGCCTCATCCAGCCCTCCGTATCTTACACCTCCACAGTGTTCAGCTGTTGCTCCCACCTGGCATCAGAAATGCAACTCAAAGAAAGAAACAGCAGAAGGGAAATAAAAACAAGAACAAGAAGCTGGGATTTAAGCCAGATGAGGTGAAATGAGCATAGGGTCTGGGAGAAATAGAATCTCTATTAGAATTTACCCATTGCCTCAACCTGTCTCTGACAGTATTGGCCTCATCTCTCTCATCTTTCTTCCGCCTCTTGAAAGCTTTCTAGGATGCAGGAAAACAGAGAAAAGAGAGATGATGTGAGTGCTACAGAAATATCAGGTAGGCCAACTGTTGAGGATGGAGAAACCCAGCTAGCATCAGGAAGAGGTTTTGAAGAGGTGAAAATGCATCCTTCTCTGGAATAGACCTTGATGGCAATCCTGTAAATTTCCCCTTTACTGAGAGAAGGAAGCTTTGAGATAGAATTCCAGAGTTTAAAGGGATGAGGAAATTCAAGAGCTTTCTGATCTTAAGCCTCATTATTTCAACTCTTTAGGTGTCCAGCATCCTCTAAGATTTTTGTGACTCTAAAACTTCTATATTTACTTATTTATAATCAGATGGATTCTCATTGGAAAAAACACTGATGATGGGAAAGTTTGAAGGCAAGAGGAGAAGGGGATGACAGAGGGTGAGATGGTTGGACGGCATCACTGACTTGATGGACATGAGTTTGAGCAAGCTCGGGGAGTTGGTGATGGACAGGGAAGCCTGTCGTCCATGGGGTCACAAAGAGTCAGACATGACTGAGCGATTGAACTGACTTAAAGTTTGCTGATTTCTGTACTATAAAAAGGACAAATAACTAAGCAGTTAATTGCCTCCTTTAATTATCACAGTTCTCAACACCTAGGGAAAATAAAAGTGTGTCATCAGTTAAAGAAATGCAATTACTTGAAATTGGTCAAGTATAGTTTCAGGCTGGGTGTTGTGTGGTGAACGGTAGGAGTTGAGGTGATGTAGGGTGGCAAAATTTACCACTTCAAATTACATCTCTTTTGCATGATGATTTATTTAGGATGTAGGGTGGCAAAATTTACCACTTCAAATTACATCTCTTTTGCATGATGATTTATTTAGGCTGATTATTTTTAAAGCCCTAAAGGCACAGGACAAGCCTTAGAACTTCTCTCCAAATACCTAAAAGAATGTAGGTGTAGAACCTGTCCCAGGAAGGAGCTATGGCTGTAGAGAGCTATAGTATGAACTAAGTGTGTAGACAGGGAAAGTGGAAGTGAAAGTCGCTCAGTTGTGTCTAGCTCTTTGCGACCCCATGGACTACACAGTCCATGAAATTCTCCAGGCCAGAATACTGGAGTGGATAGCCTTTCCCTTTTCCAGGGGATCTTCCCAGCCCAGGGATTGAACCCAGGGCTCTTGTATTACAGGTGGATTCTTTACCAGCTGAGCCACAAGGGAAGCCCAAGAATACTGGAGTGGTTAGCCTATCCCTTGTCCAGCAGATCTTCCTGACCCAGGAATTGAACCGGGGTCTCCTGCCTTGCAGGCGGATTCTTTACCAACTGAGCTATCAGCGAGGAAGACAGGGAGGATCCTAGCCAAGTCTGTTTGCTAAAATTCCTCCCAGAGTCTCACTGTCTCTGCCTGGCCCGACAAACTTTTATTTAACCAGACTTTTGTTTTTCCATCCCATGTGTGTTGACTTGCAGCCCTTTGAAATCCCAAACCACTACCCTGCCACCATTCTATTTTGTTGTTTGTTGAACATGGTTTTTAAGGTGAAGGTTTTGGCCATTTTGGGGCTTCCCTGGCGGCTCAAGCAGTCAAGAAACCATTGCAATGCAAGAGACCTGGGTTCAGTCCCTGGGTTGGAAAGATCCCCTGGAGAAGGGAATGGCTACTCAAGTATTCTTGCCTGGAGAATTCCCTGGACAGAGGGGCCTGGCAAGCTACAGTCCATGTAGTTGCAAAGACTGGTACATGACTCAGTGACTAACACTTTCACTTTCTTTTGACCAATTTGGAAAAGAAAAATAAAATAAAACATACACATACACACAGAAACTTAGTTTGGTGAGTAATTTAGTTTTCCTGGCTCTCTCCCATGTATGCACATTGTTAAGTTAGGTTTAATTTTCTCCTATTCATATGACTTAGACCAATCTAATTCTTAAACCAGACAGAAGAAGCTAGAAGGGTAAAGGATAATTTCCTCCTCCTACTCCATAGCAAGAAATGCAAATTACAGCTATTTTTTAAATATTTTATTTTAAAGCATTTAAACATAATGGCAAGAAAAGTGAGAGATTAGCTGGATCAAACTGAGTATAAATTTCCAAAAATTTATTGTAGCTACCTGCTTTGATTTGATCAAATTGCTTTGATTTGTTGGATCATAGAGAAAGCAAGGCAATTTCAGAAAAACATCTACTTCTGCTTCATTGACTATGCTAAAGCCTTTGACTGTGTGGATCACAACAATCTGTGGAAAGTTCTTAAAGGGATGAGAATACCAGACAACCTTACCTGTCTCCTGAGAAAACTGTATGTAGATCAAGAAGTAACAGTACATTATGTGGAACAATGGAGTGGTTCAAAATTGGGAAAGGATTATGTCAAGGCTGTTTATTGTCATCCTGCTTATTTAACTTACATGCAGTGTACCTCATGCAAAATGCTGGGCTGGATGAATCACAGGCTGGAATCAGGATTGCAAGGAGAAATATCAACAAACTCAGATACGCAGATGATACCACTCTCGTGGAAGAAAGTGAAAAGGAACTAAAGAACATCTTGATGAAGGTGAAAGAGGAGAGTGGAAAAGCTTGCTTAAAACTCAACATACAAAAAACTAAGATCATAGCATCTGGTCTCATCACTTTTTGGCATATAAAAGGAAAAAAGTGGACGCAGTAACAGATTTTATTTTTTGGATTTCCAAACCACTGCTGACAGTGACTGCAGCTATGAAACTAAGACCCTTACTCCTTAGGAGGAAAGCTATGACAAACCTAGGCAGTGTGTTGAAAAGCAAATACATCACTGTACAAACTCTGACTTTCTGATCGGTCTTGCCATCTGTTTTTCCTAAGCTTGTGCGTAAATATTTAAAATAGCTTATGAGTTGGACTGTAATAATATGGTATTTCACTCTCAAGAGAGGGTTGCTATTTCCTAAAGTGGAAGATATACCTAACTTATAAACATCGATCAGCTCTAATTTACCAAAGCAAATCAGTTTACATTGAGGTTTATTTTCAAGAAGGTTGCAATGAGCCTACCTTAAGGACCTTCCAGAACACAATGTTTAGAATAACTGTTGAATTCTCATGAGTGAAATGAAATCAGCATTTGAAATATATAGATTGTGTAGATTTACAGGAAGGAAAAAACGAGATGCTTTGACTGGATTAGAAAAGGCTTCTCAAATGAGAGAAGTTAGCGTATCAACTGGAACTGTAAAACTGCAAGTATAACTGTAAGGATAACAATATAACATGAGAATAGATAACCTCCCAGGACTAATGAAAAATGATGGGCACTATATTTTATCAGAATAATTTAACTAATATTTAGTTCTTTCATTCCATTCATTCATTCATTATTTTGTTCATCCAACTTCCATTCTGCAATAAATTCAAGTGGTGTGTAAATCAACAGGTATTTTAGAGGAGAAGAATTTTTGGAGTTCAAAGCCCACAATGGCCAACCATATATTTTTCTGTCTGTCTCTAGAACAAGCTGTATGTTTTTTTTTCCCCATGTCAAGTTGCCTCCCTGGGAGATGTGCAAATTGTAACAGCAGAATCATATTCAAGGAAGTGAGTTAGCCTAGGGGAAGAAATTACCAGCAATAGGCATTATAAGATCCAGTGATTTTTAGGAACATACTTAGCATGATCCCTCAAAAGCTCATAGTTCAGTTGGAGAGAAAAACACCATGTGCGTGAACCAGTTAAAGAATGAGCCTTTCTTTCTTTATTGAATATTTTGCAGCTGACATCTAGAATGTCATCTGACATCTACTCTTCAAGCAAATGCTCATTCTGCTGGTGTTTAACCCCTGTTCTCTTTCCTGTTTTAACCATCTAATACTAAGCCTTACCAGGAAGGTCTCTGGCCCAGTTTCCTTATATCTTAGATCTGAGTTCATATGGAATAACTGAATTTGCCTCTATTAAATTGGAAATGCCCAGGGTGATTTACATTTGAATCTTTTCCAATATGAATTCCAGGCAAGCGCTAGGATTTCCTCTTGTTCTCTTCAAGGAGCTCTGCCACACAAGTAGCAAAAGGCTGCTGAGAATAAATTTAGAATCAAAATGAATCCAAATTAGGGATTTAGGTGTACTCTGACATTTTTCTTTGTGAGTTGAAGAGCTGACAAATGAAATACACTGTATACTGCAGTGAAAGTTTTTAATGTTAGTTTTATTCTTGGAGACTATGACGTGTTCTATTTTTTGAGAGTCCCCACAATAGTCTTTGAGAGCCAATGTATCTCAAAGTTTAACAGTTTAACGTGCATACAAATCACCCCTGGGAATCTTGAAAAATATTGATTCAGATTCAGTAGGTCTGGAGTGGGTCCGAATTTCTAACCAGTGCTCAGATGATTTCATGTTACTTATCAGTGATTGTTGTTCAGTCACTAAGTCCTGTCTGACTCTTTGCAACCCCATGGATTGCAGCATACCCTGTCCTTTACTATCTCATGGAGGTTGCTCAAACTCCTGTTCGGTGTGTTGGTGATGCTATCTAACCATTACATTCTCTACATCCCCCTTCTCTTTTGCCTTAATCTTTCCCAGCATTAGAGGCTTTTTCAATGAGTCAGCTCTTTGCATCAGGTGGCCAAAGTAGCGGAGCTTCACCTACAGCATCAGTCCTTCCAATGAATATTCAGAACTGATTTCCTTAAATACTGACTGGTTTGATCTCCTTGCTGTTCAAGGGACTCTCAAGAGTCTTCTCCAACACCACAATTCAAAAGCATCAATTCTTCAGTGCTTGGCTTTCTTTATGGTCAAACTCTCATATCCATATGTGACTACTGGAAAAAGCACAACTTTGGCTGATCAGTAGAGTTTATTTAACCAGCAACAGATGAGAATTTGGAATGATGAATGTAAATCATACGTTGTTTTCCAGCCATCTCACTTCCTTTTTGTCTTGGGATATTTATCAGAGTTTTCCAGACTTTTGGACTCTGTGGGAGAAGGCGAGGGTGGGATGTTTCGAGAGAACAGCATCAAAACATGTATATTATCTATAGTGAAACAGATCACCAGCCCAGGTTGGATGCACGAGACAAGTGCTCGGGCCTGGTGCACTGGGAAGATTCAGAGGGATTGGGTAGAGAAGGAGGTGGGAGGGGGGATCGGGATGGGGAATACATGTAACTCCATGGCTGATTCATGTCAATGTATGACAAAACCCACTACAATATTGTAAAGTAATTAGCCTCCAACTAATAAAAATAAATGAAAAAAATTAATAATTTTTATTGTTAACAATATATCAATATAATTAGCTGAATTGATCATATATAATTAATATACTATATATATATACACACACACATAGAGAAATTGATTATGATCAGTTGGCTTATGTGAGCTGAGAAGCGTCAGAATCTACTTGAGAAACAGTTGTCAACTTAAAAAAATACACAACATGAGAGTTGAAAATTATTTATTTGGGGTAAATTTATTTGGGGTAAAATAAGGAATGAAGCCCAGGAGACAGCATTTCAGATAGCTCAGAGAAACTTCTCTGAAGAGGTAGGGGAAAAGTCAATAAACATGTGAAAGGAAGAAAAAAAGAAAAAGAAAAAAGGAAATTTAAAATGTAAATATTTAAAAATGTATAGAGGCAAATGATGTAAAATTTCTGTTACATTCATATAAAAAGTTCTAATGTTGGGGCCACCTTGATGGTACAGTGGCTAAGGCTCCATGCTCCCAGCGCAGGGATCCTGGCTTCAATCCCTGGTCAGCGAACTATATCCAAGCTGCAACTAAGATTTCACATGCTGCAACTAAATATTCCACATGCCAAGAGGAAGATTTGGTGTAGCCAAATAAATAAATATTTCTAAAAAAGGTCCTAGTGTTATCTCTCAATTTTTATACTTATAACCTTACCCAGTATATAGACCACGCTTGAGCAGTATGGCTCTAGTGATGCATGGTTCAGTAGGATCACAAATAAACGCATTCACCACCAGATTATATATGATCCGCCACAGAGCTCTGTACATCATCAACACTCTCTAACAGCCTGTTAACTGCTCGCTGAAGTTTCTGGGTCTTTTTCATATGAGTCACAATGAAATGTTATTTTTCATATTGTATATTTCTTTCCTGTGCAGATTCCTCCAGTTTTTATCCTCTGGCCTTTTGCTTAAAAAAAAAAAAATGTATCTAAACAGCCTCACTGTTACAGAATTAAGGAAGAAATGTATGGTGAGCTCTGCCTGAGGTGGTTTCAGCAAAAAGGGACCATAATTTTAATAGGATTTGACAGCTTCAGAGAAGGATTGTTTTTGTGTGTGTGTTTCTCTTCTTATTTTAAATTGGCTTCCGCAGTGGCTCAGATGGTCAAGAATCCGCCTGCAACGCAGGAGACCTGGGTTCAATCCCTGGGTTGGGAAGATCCCCTGGAGGAGGCATGGCAACCCACTCCAGTGTTCTTGCCGGGAGAATCCCATGGACAGAGGGGCCTGGCGGGCTACAGTCCCTGGGGTCCAGAAGAGTCCGACATAACTGGGCGACTGCGTACAGCACACAGCACATACTTATGTGACACGGCGGCAGGAATGTTCCTTTCAATGACTGGGGGATGACTGAAATATTGAATATTATTAAAATAATGAGTCACAAGAGAACATGTGCCCTGCTTTCCAATATTGCAGGCCTACAATACAAAAGCATATAGCTAGTGCAATGTGAGTGAAAGATGAGAGCACATTTTAATGCCGACTGGACACGAGAGACTAAAATGCCATTGTCAGTGGTGTTACTTTAGCCGTTGTTTAAGGGATGTGTAAGAAATCTGATGTGTCTCCTAACACCACACAGATACTGTATTCAAAACTGTCAAAATCAGAAGGAGGTAGTGAATAGGAGCATTAGTCTGAAGACGGTTCATGAGAGGTCATCTTTAGAAAATGTGTTGCCTAGAAAATGTGTAACACACCTGCTAGTTTGTACATTTGCCTTCAAAGAGCCTGACCTACTCTATGTGCCAGCATGTCCAATTTTCTTATTGTGGTGAATTCTCCTGAGCAGAAATAAAGTCTGAAATATTTGGCTTCTTAAAAATGTTAATTATTGTGCAATTAGTTCTTTTTAACTGACCCATCTGAAGTGGAAATAAAGAAACGTTCTTCGCTTTCTGCAGCAGAGCTTTTGTCCAAAGGGGTAATTGGAACTTATTAGAGATTGCTGTTTTTCACAATACTCTGTTTCATTTTATCTTAAAATTTGAGAAATGCGGATGTATCAAAATTTAGACAGTTGAGTCACACATTATGAAATTATAACCCTGTCAGTGGTAACGCTAAGAGGATTCCTCAGGTAATTATCCAAGACTTGAAGCCCTAAGAGGGGGCGTCCATGGTGGCTCAGAGAGTAAAGAAGTGAAGTGAAAGTCGCTCAGTTGTGTCCGATTCTTTGTGACCCCAGGACTATATAGTCCATGCAATTTTCTCTAGGCTAGAATACTGGAGTGGGTAGCTGTTTCCTTCTCCAGGGGATCTTCCCAACCCAGGAATTGAACTGGGGTCTCTTGCATTGCAGGCGAATTATTTACCAATTGAGCTACCAGGGAAGCCCCAGAGAGTAAAGAATTTGCCTGCAATACAGGAGACCTGGGTTCAACCCCTGAGTCGGGAAGATCTCCTGGAGAAGGAAATGGCTCCCACTTCGGTATTCTTGCCTGGAGAATTCCATGGACAGAGAAGACTTGCAGACTATAGTCTATGGGATTACAAAGAGTTGGATATGACTGAGTGACTGATACTGAAGCCCTAAGAAGTCATCAACACATGTGGACTAGCTTTGGATATCTGATTTTATTTTAAAATAAGACCTTTTTATTTAGATTTCTTGGTCTTAGAAGAATCTTATATTAGTGTCTACAAATGTTTCTTTTCAAACAACCAGAAGTAAATCACTTTGTTCTTGTTTAGATGTTAAATATTATCTATGTACTGTAGTTATATCACTAAACAAAATTTAGTTAGACAACGCATAAGGTTTCCCATTTCCCTTCAGCGTCCATCTCTGTGGCTAGATAAGGAGTGCCTGAACACCAAGACATGGACTGCAAAGTTGGAAGTATCTGTTTTCTCTAATATTTTTCAGAATACTGGAGTGGGTAGCCATTCCTTTCTGCAGGGGATCTTCCTGACTCAGGGATTGAACCCGGGTCTCCTGCATTGCAGGTGACTCATTTACCAACTGAGCCACAGGGACGTCTCTAATAATTTTTCTTTATAATACCTATTTTTGGTTCACAAGCTCTGCTAATTTATAAGATGAAAATTTGACAATGAAATACACTTTTTGAAACGACCTATGTACTATTGATGTGTAGAAAACTATATATATATATATATATATATATATTTCCCTTGTCTTGAGTAAAGGTCAAGGTTAAAAGTATTGGAGTCAGTCAAGATCCTGCTTCACTATCCACCAGTCACAAGACCTTAGAAATGCTATTTAACATCTCTGAGCTTTAGTTTTCTCATCTTTATAGTGGTTATAATGAGTGAACTGACCTCATAGAGTTTTCCTAAGCATCAAATGTGATAGTGCTTGTTAAATTCTTAGCATGAATCCTGGCATATAATAAAGTTTATGAATGAACAGTCAGATGAGGCAATCCATAGGGCAAGGTACAGAAGGGTCCTGAGAACAAGTGTTTTTGCCCCTGCAGAGTTGGGGCATGTCGTTCTCTCAGCATGTAGATGTGTTCACTGACTCAGAAGCTTTGCTTGGATTAATGAAACCTAGAAACCAGTATTAAATGAGAGACCATAGAGAATTTGACAGTGGGGATTGGCTGTCTTTTCAGTCATCTCCTTAAAACTAGGTTGTTGGCAGCAACTAGAAATAATTGATTGTACAGCAGCTGAAAGTCCAAACAGGACAGGTTGGCTAAAACTTAAATGTCCAGGGAAGCTTTGAATCTGGAAATCAAAATTAAAACAAAACCCAGAGGTGGTGTGGTTTTTCGTAACCAGAAACTTAATCTGAATGGAAATCCATTTATTCAGTCAGGGCTGGAACAAGGCAATCTAAGTAGCTCAAGACCAAAGGAATAGAAAACATAAAATGCCTACTTCACTTTCTTCTAGATCAGGTTTCGTTTGGCAGCTCCTTACCTTTTTATGATTCCTCTTGGGTCTAGACAGCGGTGGGTTGGCTCTTGAAGATATAAACTCTGTCATTTTGTTGCTGTCAATTCATATTAATATAAAGTTTTATACATGATAGCCTTAGGAGTGCAGATCTGTGATTATATACTGTTATTTAACAAATTGAGGGAAGCGGGGACTTAATTATATTTCTCCATGTCCATCTCAAAACTAACTCACCAAGGAGACATGGATTTTTTTTTTTTTATAAACTCAGAGGTCCCCACTGCCCTTCTTCATACCAAGTTATGTGTACCTTTCTCAAGCCTCTCTGAATGATGCCAATTTTTGATACCTACTACAAGCAGGAATTCTTAAAAATTAAGTGTACAGGCTCTAGTCCACATTTCATGAGTTCAGTCTAGGCTCCACAGCCTATTAAGTCTGACCCTGAGCAAATTGCATTACTGTGTTAATTCTTATACACTTAAACTGGGAATTGTAAGGCTACCTACTTCAGATGACTATTATGAGAAGATGAAATGAGATAAGCACATGAAGTGTTCTGAGTATTGATTGCCATCATTAGTATTATGGGAGAGAGATAAAGTATTCAAAACAAATGAGGGCATCAGGAGTCAGCATGGGAGGTAGGAACTAGATAGTCTTCTGAAAATTGCATGTGAAAGCGTAGAATTTTCTGATATGAGAATACAAGGCAGTCACACATGAAATGGATGAAAGGTACCATGATTCCCTCTTTAAAATAAATTTATCCTGAGAAAGACACTAAGTTGTTAAAAACAAAAAACAAAAAACAAAAAAAACACACAAGCATTCATTCATTGTATTTGTCCAAAGTGAGAAATTGGCCAGATCCTGAAGAAGGGAATCTGAGGAAGAGAGCTAATGGCTTTGCCTGGCAATAAGCAAAGAGCCAGTTTGAAACTTTTGCTAAAACACTCTAAAGAAACTACCTCTTTGTCTCTAAATAGTGATTTTTTTGAATCATCCTTGGAAATTAAATTCTTTGCAGTTTAATAACAACATTTTATTGAAAGTAAGTTTTATAACTTTAATAAAACTATATATAGTCTTTGCAAAAAATGTTCAAAAGATATTTCCAACAAACTTCATTTAGGACATCTAATCTACAGAAATAACACTGGTACACCAGGATTTATATACAAAGAAATGTATTTATTTTGATATTTTTATGACAGCAAAATAAAGAATAAGGAAATAAATATTTATCCACTGTTTCCTAAACAAGGAAATAGTGGATAAATTTTATATAATAATTGATTATATAAAATGTATGCAGCTCTTGAAAGCAATAGGTTAGATCAATCACATTGATAAGGGAAGAAAGATGGGACAAAAGAAAGAGAAAGAAATGGTAGCCCTGAATTTCTAAATTTGACAAGTCAGGAATCCCTTTTCAACAAACTGGGGAAACCATGAAAGTTTTCTGCAGCTTTTATGAAAAAGTCCTGGGCCATTTGTCTTTTAGAACTCATAACATGGTTTCAATCTGCAGCACATACTTGACTTCCCATCCATTTTATACTGAGGGGTTACCGAATGAGAAGAAGCACATTGACACCGGTATCTGTGAAACGTCTCACTTCTTCTGTAGCAGCACGACATCTCTCTCAGTTTATGCGTCGTTTCATCTTTGGGCCTGCAGTCATTAAAGTTTTGAAGTGTGAAGACTTCATTTGAGAATGTGATGAGAACAGAGAATACTATGCAAACAAAGAAGATGGCGCATATGCACAAATGTAGTGCCGAATCGTCCAGGGCATGAGGCCAATGGAATGAGCCCTGATAATACTGTTGCATAGGCCTGAGATGAAAGTCAGCTCCGTCCCCAGATGTTCAGATAGATAAGCTGATATATTTGACTTTGAGTGAGTTTGAGTTGGTTTTCTGAGACTGCAGATAGATATCTTCGGTATTTCACAGAGGATGAAGAAGAAAATGTAGGTGAAGATCTGGTTGCATGCGTGCATGCTAATTCATTTCAATTGTGTCTGACACTTTGTGACCCTGTACACTAGACCATAGACCACCAGGCTCCTCTGTCCATGGGATTCTCCAGGCAAGAATACTGGAGAGGGTTGCCATGCCTACCTCTAGGGGATCTTCCTGACCGGGAATCATACCTGCATCTCCTCTGACTTCCTGCATTGCAGGTGAATTCTTTACTGCTTAGCCACTGGGGGAAATGGTTGGATATAGCTTATTAAAGGCAACAGAAAGATACAATGGTACCAATCTTGTGACATTGGTACCACCAATGTCCACCTTTAGAAGGTTATTTTTAAAAGAAGAGGAATATGCGTTTAGAGGTATCAGACATGTATGGAAGATTTGAAAGGAGAGTGAGTGTCAGTTGAACTGTATACAGAAACAGTGTAATGTTCTGGCTCAATTAATTTCTCAAACTCTAATATCAAAGAGTACATGTTTTTGTTTTATTTAAAATTAACACCTAAGAACAATTTAAAACAAGAAACTTCAAAATATCAAAAATCCTACAGCAACTCTCTTTGGGAATGTTGTGTTTCAGTCTCTTCCCACCTGAAAAATTATTGTGTGTTGCTGACACTGTGTTTTCTGATCATCTTTTATTTCACTTAACTAGAACCTATGTTGCACATTTATTTATAGTCCCTATAAGTAGAAAAATTAAAAATAAAATAAAAACATGTGATTCCTTTGTTTTAATACTACAAAAAGAATAATATTTGCTTTGGCTTCTTATTGTAATTTTTTAAATGTATTGTTTTAGTAGGTAATGCAGCAATGTGCATTTCCATATCCAATGGTAAACAAAGAAGTAATTCCAGGGACTTCCCTGCTGGCCCAGTGGTTAAGAGTTTGCTTTCCAGTGCAGGGACAGGAGTTCCATCTCTGGTCAGGAAACTAAGATCCTACATGCCCTAGGGCAACTACTGAGCCCATGCACTCTGGAGCCCGCAAGCCCCAACTGGAGAGAAATCCTCTCACCGCAAGAGCCCATACGCTGCAAGGAAAGCTCTCATGTCCCTGTGTCCCTTCACTAAGACCTGATTGAGCCAGAAATCAACATAAATAGATAAAATAGATTTTATAAGTAATTTCAGTTGTTTTCCTAAGTTCTTAACTGCTCCAAAAATATTTTCTATATATGTAGACACTTTCTTCCTAGACCAGTTCTTCAAAAGATGCCACCAACAACTTGGATTCTATTTCCTAGCTATGTGAGTCATTGTCATTTTTGTCATCATATTATGATGATGAAAAGATATTTGACAAGAAGGAAACCAAGGACATTTTTAACCAGGTTCTCAAAACTTTACTTATGAAACTATAGTTATCTTAAAATATATATAATATTTTTATAGTTATGAAACTATAGTTATCTTAAAATATATATAATATTTTTATAGTTTTCCTAGATTCTTATTTCAAAATACTGTAAGAAATGTTTATTAGTAACAAATACAACACAATTGGGGAAGTAATTCTATCTTACACTTGGGCCTGCTTAAAAACTTTGCTGCAAATATTGCTATACATTGAGAGATTTTATCCATAATCTTTACATATAGTTGATTAATTGGTCTCTACTTTAATGGGAAACATTATGAAAATCTTCCCAATCCCTAGGTTGGGAAGATCCCCTGGAGGAGTGCATGGCAACCCACTCCAGTATTTTTGACTGGAGAATCCCCATGGACAGAGGAGCCTAGTGGTCTGCAGTCCATGGGGTCGCAAAAAGTCAGACAGGACTGAGCAACTAAGCACATACTTCAAACGTCCATTTTCTGTATTCTTCCCTGCAACCAAATTGGGAAACAAATATGATTATTAACCCACCTCTTCAGATGTGAAAACTGAGGCTCAAAGAATTTAGTTAATCTTGCCAAGTTCACACACTTAGGAAATGGCTTACTCCCAACCCTGTTCTTTCTATTATACTATATTATTGAGAGTTAATGAGATAGATAATTCATATTTTTGTTCCAATGCTTATTAGCTGTGACTCTGAACAAATTAGCATCTTTTATGCTGCTGTCTGAAATTTTAGATAACATTATCTACACTGTAGGGTTGTAAGGATTTTATATCATCACCCCACCTAGATCTTTTCATGTAAAGTCAATCACCATGTTATTGGCAATTTAGAGGATGCTTTTCAAACTTTATGCTATGTTTATTTTTTCCTTCAACTTCTTTCTGAATGGTTCTGTTCCTTTGATTTTTGTGATTCCATATTCTCACGATCATCTTGCCTGGATTTTCTTAAAAATTGCTATTCCCTTCAAGTCTCCCTTCTTTACTCTCTCCTAAATAATCTACACTCACTCCCTATATAACATCAACCCTTGCATGCCCTGTTATCTATATGTTGATATCCACTGTAGTTGGTTGAGTTGTATCCCCTCAAAAGATATATCCAAGTCCTAGATCTGAATACCTGTGAATGTGAAACAGGTCTTTGTGGATGTAATTAAGGACTTCCCAGGTTGCGTTAGTGGTAAGGAACCCACCTGTCAATGCAGGAAATATAAGAGACACCAGTTCAATCCCTGGGTTGGGAAGATGACCTGGAGGAGGGCATGGCAACCCACTCTAGTATTCTTGCCTGGGAAATCCCATGGCCAGAGGAGTCTGGTGGCCACAGGGTTGCAAAGAGTCAAACACAACTGAGTGACTGAGCATGCACACAGAGTAATTAAGCTGTGGATCTGGAGATGAGATTCCCCTAAATTTAGGGTGAAAGTTACTCAGTCATGTCTGACTCTTTGCAACACCATGGACTGTATAGCCCATGGAATTCTCCAGGCCAGAGTACTTCAAAATACTGGAGTGGGTAGCCTTTCCCTTCTCCAGGGGGTCTTCCCAACACAGGGATTGAACCCAGGTCTCCAGCATTGCAGGCAGGTTCTTTACCAGCTGAGCCACAAGGGCAGGCCCTAAACATAAAGACTTGTGTCCTTGAAACAGTAGGAGAGAACGCAGGAACACAGAGAAGGCAGTGTAAAGATAGATGTAGGGAGTGAAGGGATGTATCTATAAACCAAGGAACACCAGGAATGCCAGCAATCGCCTAGCATTGGAAAGCAAGGAAAGAAATATGGCATAAATTACCCCTTGGAGGTTCCAGATGGAGTCTGCATTGCTGAAAATCTAACTTCAGAATGCTGGCCTCCAAAACTGTAAGAGAGTAAATTTCTGCTGTTTTAAGCTACCTCATCTGTGCTGAGTTGTTATAGCATTCCCAAGAAATAAATACATTCCCAAACCCACCTTTCTAGCCCATCTAATTGTCTATATCAACTTGGGTATTCCCAGACATCTAAGTCTGTTTGTCCAAGCTAAGTCTTTCAAGTGCCATGCTCTGCTCCGCTTCATATGTCAGATAATAGCAAGACCCTCTACAGCCAGAGTAAGTAAGGAAATCTCTTTTTAATGCTTCAACTACCAGAGTACAAGCAAATAACTTTCAAGTATATGCATACAATAATGATCAATGTTCTTAATTCTAAATCCATAAACCCCTACTGCCTACTCAACACATCTACCTGGTTTATGAAAGACAACTTACGTTATCAGCATCAAAAAAAGAAATTATGAGTACTCCCTTGACCCTAATCTTGGTCTTATAATGTTCTCTATGTTAACCTTTTCAGTGAATGTTTCTGCATGATACGAATCTGACAAGCCAAAAACCTAGGAGTCATTCTTGACACTAAACTCTCCCTAAACCGTTCCTAAAGTATAGCCACTACATCACCAGTCCCACTTATATCAATAATTCTGGAATGTTTTATCTTCTCTCCATCACTTTTAACAACTCTTTAGGACTAATTTCTATCACGTCTTCCTTGGGTGTTTACAATATCCTCTATATCCTATGTTTGCAATATCCAGAAAAAGTGAAAAAATTAGAGATAGGTAACTAGCAAGAAAGAAAGGGGGAAGGAGAAAGAAAGAAAGGGAGAAAGAGAGTGAGAGAGAGAGGAAGAAAAGAAAGAAAGAAAGAAAAAGACACTTATTATAAGATATTGGGTCACACAATTCTTGAGACTAAGAAGTCCCGCAATTTGGCGATGACAACGGGACACCCAGGAAAGCCAGAGGTGTAGTTTAAAGGCCTGAGAGTCGGCGAGCTGATGGTGTAGATTCTAGTCCAGGTCTGGAGGCCTGTGAACCAGGAGCTGCAAGGGCAGAAGAAGATCAATGTCTTAGCTCAGGCAGTCAGACAGAAAGAATTCAACCATCCTCTACCGTTTTGTTCTATTTAGGCCTTCAGCAGACTGGAGGACGCCCACTCACATTGCAGAGGGCCATCTGGTTCACTTAATCCACCAGTTCAAATGCTAATCTGTTCTAGAAACACCCTCACAGATACAACCAGAAATAATGTTTCACCAGCTCCCTGGGTACCCTGTGGCTCACTGTAGTTGACACATAAAATTAAAACAGCACAACTTCTTGCCTGGTGAACCACAATTTTTTTTCTTCCAAATCCAAACTAGATGGGTCTCTTTGATCACACACATCCACACACATTTACCTCTACTACTTAAAACATCTGAACGGGTTCCTATTACTCTCATCTAAAACCTGAGCACAGACTCCAAACCGCACTGAGTCTGACCACTTGCTCCGTCTTTAGCCCTGTATCGCATTCCTGTTCTCAACCCACAATGAACTACTGCCAGCTACAAAAACGCATCATGCTCACTTCTGAATCACATCTCTCTGCAGTACTCTTTCCCCCTCTTTGTTGGATCACGTCTACCATCTTTTATATCTTAGCCTAAAAGTTATTTTCTTAAGAGAGACTTTCATATCCCACTTCCCAGGCTAAGTTAGGTTCACCTTTTGTACCTTCTCTTCACATTGTTTATCTTTATATTGTATCAGAAATCTTATAGAGGGCTTTCCTGGTGGCTCAGACAGTAAAGAGTCTGCCTGCAGTGCAGGAGACCTGGGTTCGATCCCTGGGTCAGGAAGATCCCCTGGAAAAGGGATACTCCCTCCAGATATTCAGTATATCTTATAGAACCCTACTTGTATTTATGTGAATATTGGATCAATATAAATCTAATTCTCTAGAATATGGGACTGTGTCTGTCTCTGTGGGTAGCACCAAGCCTGGAAAAAGGAGCTAAATAATTGTTCAATAAATGCTGTTAACGAATGTGCCAAATCTTCTGTTTGGAGTGTATATATAACCATGAGTATATCAATCACCATCTCGGCAACCATGGAGTTTTGGTCTATAGGGATTCTTGAGAACACCAACTTCTTTATTTCACAGCTAGAAAATGGGGCGTTGGCTTAAACAAAAAAGCTTCATACAGAGTAGCAGAATAAGGCAAACAACCCGAGCTCCAGTTAATGTCTGTTTTTCAGCCCCGATCTGCTTCATTGCAGTGGAGGGTAAGACTACTGATTTATGGAAATGTTCAAGACCTGGGACTACTTGTGTATTTCTACCAGGTAGGTACTTATTACTGTGCAAGAAAATAAGGAAATGCATTAAAAACAGTTATTCAAAAATCACTTCCCCTGGCAAGTTCTATGTTATATGCTGTCATGGATATTTGTGGGTTTGTTTCAAGGTTTGTTTTTTTTTTTTAAATATGGACCACTTTTAAAAGTCTTTATTGAATTTGTTACAATATTGCTTCAGTTTTATGTTTCAGTTTTGTAGTGGCGAGGCATGTGGGATTTTAACTCTCCGACCACGGGTTGAACCCACACTCCCTGCATTGGAAAGCCAAGTCGTAACCACTGGACCACCAGGAATGTCCCTGATATTTGTTTTAAATAGGAGCCTGTTTATTCTTAGGGCATGGCAACCCACTCCAGTATTCTTGCCTGGAGAATCCCATGGATGGAGTAGTCTCACAAGCTACAGTCCATAGTGTTGCACAGAATCAGACATGACTGAAGCTTCTTAGCATGATACTATTTACTCTTAGCACCTTATGCTGCCGCTTCATGATTTCAAACCTGAGAAAAGTCATGGTTACCTGGCTATATTGATGTAGAGGTCTGATACAGCTTTGTGGAGCTTTTATTTCCAGTGTGTTAGAGGACCACTTGTTTATGAAACTTCCATTGATGTTACATTCTCTTTTGGAAGAAAAGGGCCCCTTTAATTTCGAGCAAATGGTAAAGTTAAGCATCTTGTTAAAATAGGTCATAGAAAGAACCTTTCTAGAAAAGGGACTCTCTGATTAAATTAGTCTGAGAATGAGTGAGCTTAATGCTTCATCAGGTTTTGTTGGATTATCATTATAAACAGAAGTCAAATCCTGACCCTAAGTTGGACCTCTGACAATTTTTAGTTGTCAGGTCTTGTCTGCTATAACATTTTTGGGCCTTTTTAACTCTTAGGTCTTTCACTTGATAATAATCCCAGTTCTCTCAAAGGAGTTAGGATATCTAATTCGACAGTAAATTTGTAAAAACAGTGTAAATGATATAAAACAGTATACACATTAGTGTGTGCTTAGTCAAGTCCAACTGTTTGCAACTCTCTGGACTGTAGCCCACCAGGCTCCTCTGTCCATGGGACTCTCCAGGCAAGAATACTGGAGTGGGTCACCATTTCCTCCTCCAGGGGATCTTTCCAACCTAGGGATCAAACCCGAGTCTTCTGCGTCTCCTGCATTGTAGGTGGATTCTTCACTGCTGAGCCGTTGGGGAAGCTCACATACATGTCAGTAGTTAGGTCTTATTACTGTTAAGAAATCTAGGTAAAATTCAGCCTTTTATCTGAGTCATTTCTACGTATAAAATATGTATCCCTTTAAATATTACTTTTTCTGGGAAATTTTCCTTGATTCTGATCATCTTTAACCATATCCATGGTGTCCTATTCTTCTGACATAGAATCACAGGTCTCATGTTAATTTCTCATTTAGCTTCCAGTCTTTTCATTAGACAGGAAACACCTTAAATACAAGGATTTTTCCTGTCTTACACACCATACTACCATCAATGAGTAGCAGAATATCTAGTATATATCAAGCACTCCATACACATTTTTGGGTGAATGCATAAATAGGTAGAACAATAGATAGTATGTTTGTAATAGACACTGTCTAAATAGAATAACATGAAATAGTATGGCCAGGGGAGTTAGTTTATTTTTCAGACTCAATGTTTGAAGGAAAAGGGGTTTTCAACATTCAAAGCATTAGCACAGATTAATGAGTCTCACCCTTATGTACCTACACCTATAGACCTATTTACTTGTTAATATCAAATCAATCCTCTTTACTTATTTATACTAACTCATATGCTATTTCTTTAAATATAATCATTTTCAGCAAGGAATTCAAGGCATGTCACCACTTTTTGCCTGTGACAGTGTTCATCTGTAATCATGTTTAGCACGGTCTTGGGGAGCACTCTCTTGCAAGCCCCAGATCCTACTCCACCTGCCTCTGGATCCCTGTCAGTGGATGTATTGGTATTGCTTTCTTGCTTAAGCTGCACCTTTCTAAAAGTGAATAAGCGTGTTTTTCCCACAGTGCGTTTCTATGGAGTAATTAGTTGGTTTGCCGAGTGCCTTTAAGGTGATAAGTACTTGAAGTACTTAGAAATGCTAAGTGCCATTACCTGTGAAGCATGGCTGCGGGTTCCTCTGGGATGGAGGCTGCTTGAGAAGTATAAAACAGTGCAGAGTGGAACGGAGCAGCAGTTCTCCCCAGAATGCAGCAGTTTACTCCAGGGAGACAAAGCTTCATAAAAATAGTCTAGGACAACTTTCTTTGAAGCAGGCAAAACTTTGAGAGTGGTCATGGCTAAATATAAGCTTCAGTGTCACTGAGTTGGGAACACAATTTCCTTCTACCCCGATTCCCTAGGGAATTAGGAGACCATAAACACAGCCACTATGGAGCTCTGGACTTTTTAAGCCCAAAGGGATTTCATTTCCCCCTCTCTATGAAGACTTGCCTCATTTCCTGATAGGGAGCTCCCTGCCTTGACCTCATCCATCCTTGCTTGGTCTAACTGGGATATGTATTCCTGGAGCTCTGGACGTGACAGAGCAGGCGTGAGTGCCTAATTGCAACCTTTCCTCCTTCCTTCCTGATTTTCTGTATTCTCTCTTCCTTCCGAAAACACTACTGAGTTCGCTCTGCTTGTCAGGCATTGTTCTAGGTGGAAACTTGATAGATAATGAGAGAGGAAGGAGCTCTTCTCTTCTTGGTTATCTATGCACTCATCTCAGCCAGTTCTCTTCTAAGTATATGCACTCTTCTTTAGGCTGGTCATGGATACATAAAGGCATAGAGGTATTGAGACCTAAAATAGACTTTGGAGAACCTCACTTAACAAGTAAGGAAGCAAGTATATATGCGGAGATATTAGTACCAGTACAAAAACTGTTACTACAATCAATATTGATTGATGATGATCATGTCAAACTCTTTTTACTCCTGGGCCTAGATTTGGAGCCAGTATTCTTTTTACATAGTTTTATAGTAAGAAACTGTTTCTTCCTTCTTCTTGGGGGCAAATACAGATCTTCTGAAGCACGTACCAGCAGATTACAACCTATGTATGGTTATGTCCTGTTATGCGAAGTCATCTGTAGACCTCTCGAACATTCTTTAATCACTGAAAGTTTCATCACCTTGTCACTTTCATTTCTGATGTTGAACATTACTAGAGGTGATCTATCCAGAAACTTAGTCTCTCAGTGTCTGAATGTCTCAATTCAAGCTCTATTTTCCTATCACCTTGGCAACTGTTTTCAATAAATGTAGACTAAGTATTATTATCTGCAGCTGTACAACTTCTAAAATCTTGGTTTCAAAAGTTAAAATCTATGATAACACTTCCAACTAATTTATTCTGGAATAGCAATTATTGCAATAATTATTCAACCCCATCTTTTCTCTAATTCACTGACCTTACTACTTATTTTACTTACCATGAACTCTGTCAGATCTTCAACTTTCTCCTTCCACAGTTTACATTCAATAATTTATCATGAAAATCATTTCCTTACACACACACGGTGGCTCCCTATCTCTTATCCCTTCCCTTTCTTCATTTTACTCATCTGGCAAAATATAACCTTCCACCTATTCTTTTCCTCTTCTGAAACATAATTAGAGAAAACATATAACTAGTCCTTTGGAAACTATTAATGTCACTATATTACCTAAAAATATACTCCTTCTAGTAATTTTCCATTGTCTCATGAGGCTGTATTTTATTCATGGCTTTTATTACAACCGATCATTACATTATGAACATCTTTGTTATTAACAGCTTCTTCATAGAAGAAAGGTCCATGATGTAGGAAACTTCTTTAAAATTTTGTGTTCATTTATGTAACCACCTAGAAAAATACATGAAATGTAGTATGTTCTCAACTTATTCCTAAATCTTAACATTTAATCTATCTGTTACACCAATCTGAGAATAACTTCTATGGCTATGCACAGATCAAACTGAATTATTAGACTATGCACCCTTCTTGGTCCTTTCAATTTCTTAAAATTTTTAAAGCAGTTTTTCCAATATCTTAAGTTTTTAAATTGTGGGTTACAAACCATCTAGAGGATCATAAAGTTGATTTGGTGACTGTAACCAATATTTTCGAAAAGTGAAATAGAAAGCAAATACTGAGACATCATGCATAGTGATGTTTGATGAAATATTTCACTGTTTCATAAAATGTTTGTTTCAGTTATATCCATGTATCTGTGTGTGTACTAAACAATGATGTAAAACTATTTTTATTGGGGTTGCAGTCAAAAAACTTTGAGAGTCACTCTAATGAAATTCCATTGTAGCAGGAAATACAGTCTTTTCCCCAAGATTACAGTAAACATAGACAGCAGAGAGCTTCAGACTTGACGAATGTAACATGATGCTTAGTAGCAGAGATTCTGAAGTAAGAATTTTTCAAAATTTTTTTTTCTGTTCGAAGACAGACTTCAAATTCCCACTGAACTTGTGCTAAGATTCCTGCATGTCACCTTGGTACTTTCCCGATGTGTGAATGTGCTCAGTCGCTTCAGTTCCGTCTGACTCTTTGCAACCCCGTATACCATAGCATGCTAGGCTCCTCTGTCCATGGGATTCTCCAAGCAAGAATACTGGAGTGGGTTGCCATGCCCTCCTCCAGATCTTCCTGAACCAGGGATCGAACCTTCATCTCCTGTGTTGCAGGCAGATTCTTTACTGCTGAGCCACTGGGGAAGCCCCACACAATTGTCTTTTAAATGCATCCTTTACTCAGAAGGAAATGAAAATTTTTCAGTCATATTTCTTATCCTTCTGCCTGTGTTTTGAAAAAATGGGTAACTATAATCTGCTCTTGTCCATTTGCATCTTTCTGATAAGTGTCCACTGAGGTCTCATAAAAGAGGCACAACAACCATGGCTCCCATGTTGCAGTTCTTCATTGGAAAACAAAATTGCTCTACCTCCCCCAAATTCACTTTTTTCTAGTGCTTTGTATTTGTTTCTCAGAATTTGCAGAAATTGACTCCCTTTCCACATTTCTCAACCTCAGCTCTATCAAGAGTGTCTTCTGGTGTCAGCTTCAAACCGAAATGACAAGAAAGGAAGATAATAGACCACATTTAAGTTTCTATTTCCAAAACTCCAGGGGAATCTCTCTAAGATAAATGACAATGTTTCCAACAATGCCACAAAATTTTACTATTGCCTAAGAAAAAAGGAACACTAACATTTGTTATACATTTTGTGCTACAAATTCCATGCAGACCATGGAAATTAGCTCTTCTATTTTACCTGCAGAATTATATCTGCAATGTTTTAAATACATTTGATTTAGTTGCCAAGACTTGAAAATCAGATGATTTTACATCTATTCCAAATTTCTGACTTCTTGGAAACTATATGCCAAATTTCTGACTTCTTGGAAACAATCTGAAGATGTAGTTGGCTAACATACAATATTTTATTAGTTCACTGGACCTGCCATAACAAGACACCACTAGTGGATATCTTCTTTAAAAACAGAAATTTATTTTCTCACAGTTCTGGAGACTAGAAGTCCAAATTCAAGGTGTGGGCAGGTTTGGTTTCCTCTGAGGCCTCTCTTCTTTACTTACAGATGATCACCTTCTCACTGTGTCCTCACGAAGTCATCTCTCTGTGTAATCTAATCTCTCATCGCCTAAGGACACCAGGTGTGTTGGATTAGGCTTATCATGTGAAATGCAACCCACTCCAGGATTCTTGCCTGGAAGATTCTATGGACAGAGGAGCTTGGCGGGCTACAGCCCATGAGGTTGCAAAGAGTCGGACACAACCGAGCATGACATCATTTAATCTTAATACCTCTTTAAAGATTCTGTCTCCAAAGGAAGTTGTATTCTGAGGTACTGGGGGTTAGAACTTCAGCATATAAATTTGGAGGGGGCACAGGTCTATAATATCCCTCATGGTATTCAATTTACACGGTCGGAGCCAGAGGTTACTTCTAACAGTCACTGTAATCTCCACTGCTTCCTATTGTCTTCCAGAAACTGGGACTGAGTATCAGTAGCCATTTGTCATTAGGATGGCTTCTCTTAAGTATGTTAAATGTATTTCCCTAAAAAGTGCTTGAATTTTCTAACCTAGCTTTTTTTTTAAATCTTTTGGCATGTCACTTGGCATATGCAATCTTAGTTCCTGTGTGGGATCTTGGTTTCCTGGCCAGGGATCGAACCTACACCCACTGCACTTGAAGTGCAGATTCATAACCACTAGACTGCCAGGGAAGTCCCTGACCCCAGTTTTAGAATCCCACTGGCAACCCTTTGAATTCCAGTTTCATCCTTTCTTAGGTAGCTTTGAGAGGTTGCTTAACACATCTAAGCCTTAATTTGCATACCTCCAAAGCAAGAAAAAAGTATCTATTATTGTGAAAACAAAGTGATTCAGAGCAAAACTTTAGTATATAGTCTTCCTTCCTTTTTCTTGCTCATATTACTTTAATATGCTTATCAGAATGATTTAGAGGAATTTTCAGTGTGAGATCCCCCTGAGCAGCAACAGAAGCATCACCTAGGAATTTTCTGGATCTGTATATTCTACGATCCCTTCCAAGACCTACTGAATCAGAAACTGACATGGGGCCCAGGAATGTCCATTTATTTCTTAAGCCTTTTAGGTGTTTCTGAGGCATGCCAGGTGGAAGATGTGACAGATTTTCCTGTTTTTGACTCAAAAATCACTGTTGATGGTGACTGCAGCCATAAAATTAAAAGACATTTGCTCCTTGGAAGAGAACCTATGACAAATCTAGACAGCATATTAAAAAGCAGAGACATCACTTTGCCAACAAAGGTCCATATAGTCAAAGCTACGTTTTTTCCGGTAGTCAAGAACAGATATGAGAATTGGATCATAAAAAAGACTGAGCACCAAAGAACCGATGCTTTTGTTTATTTGTTTGTTTTTCATTTATTTTTATTAGTTGGAGGCTAATTACTTTACAATATCGTAGTGGTTTTTGCCATACATTGACATGAATCAGCCATGGATTTACATGTGTTCCCCATCCCGATCCCCTCTCCCACCTCCCTCCCCATCCCATCCCTCTGGATGCTTTTGAATTGTGGTACTGGAAGACTCTTGAGAGTCTTGGACAGCAAGGAGATCAAACCAGTCAGTCCTAAAAGAAATCCACCCTGAATGTTCATTGGGAGGACTGTTGCTGAAGCTGAAGCTCCAGTACTTTGGCCATCTGATGCGAACAGCTGACTCATTAGAAAAGCCCCGATGCTGGGAAGAATTGAGGGCAGGAGGAGAAGAGGGCAGCAGGGGATGAGATGGTTAGATAGCATCACCGACTCAATGGACATGAATTTGAGCAACCTCTGTAAGATAGTGAAGGACAAGGAAAACTGGCATGCTGCAGTCCCTGGGGTCACCAAGAATTGGACAGGACTTAGTAACTGAACAGCAACAACAACCGAAGTATGCCAGATTCTGAGAACTACTGGTTTAGAATATGAATTCCTGTAGTGAAGTCCTTATGACTTCTCACTGGTCTCCACATTTATTTTTTAATCAAAAATAATGGATGAAAACACCAGAAATTGTAGTCCCACATTTGCAAAATGGTTACCTTGTAAAACCGATATCATAAATATTTTTTGAAATGTTAATCATGTTTGTTTTGTTCGTTATTATTAAACATTATCCGAATTAGTGATGAAAGGCAACATAAATGAACACTGCAATGAAAATAATTCGACAAATTTTAAGATGGGAAAAAAAAGAACATTTATTCACTCTACTTGGTTTTCCTTGTTAAGTGATTCATCAAGTCTCCAAAGAGCTGCCATACCTTGAGGAGAGGGAGAGAGATTTTACATATAAATGGCTTATCAAAATTGACAGCAAGTGGCATTTTCATTTACATTTGAAAACACAACAATTCCAAAACCAAATTTAATCCCTGTCCAATATTGGAGCACAGGTGAGAAATTTTTAACAAGGGATAATGAAATTCTCTTAGTGATTTGGAAGTTTCAGTCGATAGAGGCAAATCCTTATTCTGAAGTGTTCACACCAGTGCCAAGAACAGGAAATGCTTGTCTGAGCCCATTTTCTGTTGCAGAAAAAAAAAAGGATGACTCTGACAGGGGAAAGGACATAGGCCAGAATCCTGTCATTTTATGCAATTCCCAGCTATGCAGCCTTACTGGGCAGCTCAGTGCCAAGAACAAGGGCTTCAGGCAGCTGCTACCCAACTACATGTACCATCCAGTTCCATGGGGACGAGAAATCATTAAGGATGCTCTGGTTACAACTTTTGAGGATGTGTTCTGGAAGCTCTTTTCGGAGAAAGAAAAAAAAATTAGAAGAAAAAGACAAAAAGAGGCACATGGATGACATGGAACCTGAAGACAACTCAAATGTGGATTTACCTTAAAAAAGAATTCTAATTCCTAAATTTTTTGGATGTTTATCTCTAGAAAGGCTAAATTTTATAGATAGATAGGTAAATATATAGATGTATATAACTTTTGTGTATCACTTTTCATTCTTAAAAATATATACTTTGATGTACTTTTAAAGATAAACTAAAATTGAGGAAGGTTATGTATAAGGTCACCCAACAAATATGTGATGGATTCTGCGTTCAGCCCAGGCTCTTCTGATTCCAAGTCCAGTAATATTTCTGAAACCATGCCCCATGGAGTTAATGGAACTGATAACTAATAGAAATTCTTCAACTTGTGTCACAGAACTGTTAAGGGAACAGCTTGTTAAACAACCCCTTTGCTTGTAAACTGCCTCCATTGATTTAAATTGGCTTTAGGTTGCAAGGGGAGGGAGGGTATTTCTTTTTCCTTCCCAGTTTCACGCAGCTCAGAGGTTTTTTAGGAATTTGGCATCCAATCCTGCCCAGTGCAAGCCTGTTGGGGGCTGGTTGGGACCACAGACACTTAAACTGCACCTGTGAAGGTATCTTTTGAGTGGCCCTTTAACGTCATAGGGCAGGAAAACTCCACCCTCTTAAGAAGCTAAGCGCCGTCGTTTTGAATATGCAGACGCTTGCAGCCCAGATGCGCCTGCGCACTACACCCAGGCCCGCACCAGTTTCCTCTAGTCACCTTTCACCAATGCCTAGGACCACCCTGTTTATCCAGAGATATTCCAACCCTCTCACTCTTGAGGAAAGAAACATGAGAATTACTCTCCTATCTCCTCATTTGGCCTCATTTCTGAATAAACTCTCCGCTGTGAACTTCGGCTTCTCAGCGTTCGCACCCATGTGCATCCGGCGGCTGGATCTGGCTCGGTAACGTTTCCGCCATATATTCTCCTCTCCAAAGGCTCAGCGTTTCATAATTTATCAGGTAACATCTCTATATTACGTCACCTAAGTTTGTAAGGTATATATTTACCTATATAAGGTACAAGTACATCTATACCTATCTTCTAGGAGACATTGTTTATTTAGTAATATAGGCTATAGGTACACACTGCCCCCTAATCGAACTATCTGGGCTTCCCTGGTGGGTCAGGGGTAGAGAATCCAGCTGCCCGCACAGGAGACACGGGTTTGATCCCTGGGTCAGAAAGATCCCCTGAAGAAGGAAATGGCAACCCACTGTAATATCCTTACCTGGGAAGTTACCTGGACAGAGGAGCCTGGCAGGCCACGGTCCATGGGGTTGCAAAAGAGTAGGACATGACTTTCTGACTAAAGGAAAACAAGTCACATATATATAGTCTGTTTACTAAAGGAACTCTGTCTTACAGTAGAAAGGTATTGGGATGGCCAAAAGTTCCTTTAGTTTTTTGAGTAAAAATAAAAGGCACATTTTTCATTTCACCAATCCTACTGTGTGATATATCAGGTAAGTTCTTACAGTATCTCAGCCTTGGTTTCATCCTTATTCAAAAAGAGGTCATATGCAACTTGGTTATTATGACAAGATGAAATCATGGATATCTAAAATCATGGATGTCCACAAGATAGTGTTTAACACTATCTTGTTGTCCCAGTCAAAAGTATTATTATTCTGAAGATGATAATGATTTGATACTCTCTATTTTTAAGACATTTGCTTCCAAACTGAGCACAATTTTGACACTAGTTTCAACTGGAGCTTAGAAACCTTCCCCCAGTAACGATAAACTCCATGGGTTTTCACCTTAAAGGTGCAAGTTAGTTTCTCTGAAATGAAGTCTGTTCAAAATATGAAGGTGATTTGTATTGAAACTCAGTAGGTTAATGGGCTCTTAATTGGGGCAAGAGAGTTGTAAAGATCTAGTGGTGACAAGAATGATCACCTGTGAATAGAGGTGCGGCTTATTGAATAGATTTCACCTGCTAATGGAACCATGAACTATTAGCTTATTCAGATGCTGACATTTATAGGGTTGTCAGATATCAGCCTTAAGAATGTAAACATCATGAAACTACTGACTGGGAATTTAAAAGTTGTATATATGTCCACAGACATACGATGTTTTTGCTATGAACCACATGGAAATTATAACCACTTGGAGAGATGAGATACATCTGGTTTTCAAGCCATCTTGATGCTACTTAACTATGGGCAAGTAAGTTCTTTACTGACTCATTTTGGCTATTTATAATATTATGTTTAAAATAGTAGTAATTACTACTGCCACATATATAAGTACTCAAAATCATGCAGACCCTGTGCTGTTTTACACATACTGTCTCTTTGACTTCTCATGGCACCCTTAAACTAGATATTGGAGGACTTGTTTTATACAAGAGGAAACTAGACTTAGATCAGATGCTTTGGTCAGAGTCACACAGATATCAAGGGAAAGTTGGGGGATTGAGCACATTATAATTAAATCCAAATGTGTCCTTTTAATGATAGGACATACCAGTAGCTTTGGTAAGAAACTGAATGAGATGCTCTAACAGTCTTTGGAGTCAGATGTCTGTGAGTGCATGCTAAGTCACTTTAGTTCTGTTTGTTTTTTTGCGGTCCCATGGACTGTAGCCCTCCAGGCTCCTCTGTCCATGGGATTCTCTAGGCAAGAGATACTGGAGTGAGTTGCCATGCCCTTCTCCAGGTTAGTCAGATGACTCTTGGCTAAAATCCTTCCTCGGCTAGTTGTTAGTTAATCCGTCTGTTTCTGCGTCTTCAGTTCTGTGTTCCGTAGATACTATTGCCTTTGCTCTTTTGTTGTTATTAAAGTTAATAAGTTTTCATCCATCCTTCAAAACCTGTGATAAGAAGAAGAAAGGGAAGTTTACAGGAGCGACCCTGAAGAGTGTGCTTTTAACAATACTCTGATCAGATATCTAATAATATTTAGATCACAAAAGATGGAATTGAAAAAAAAAACTTGGTAGTAGCTTTGTAGCTACAAAGATGAGAATTCAATTCAGGAAGTCAGGAACTTTGTCTTAACCATTTTTTATAGCAACAGAATTGTCTAGAGAGTCTGTTTTATAGTGGGCACTTGAATTGAAATTGATGGTTTAGTTGCAAAGAAATGACTGGGTTTTGCAGAAGTTTTAAACACATTTTTGGTTTAAAAATGCAACCACAAAATATAAGAGCAGTTGGCTTTAAACAAATAAACAAATGCATTTAAACAAAAGAAATACTGAATCATCAGTATTTTTTTTTGATTATTGTTTCCCTTTTCTAAAATACCATCTGTCTTCATTAATATTCAAATCTAGATAAATTGTATTTTCCATAGACTCCTTGTAATCTCAAGTATCAGTAACTACTCTGGCAAAGGGATCAAAAGCACATTCTCTGGTTTTAAAGTGTTGGTTTTTTAATGTTTCATGTAAATATTTTCAGTAAACTCTATCTAAAAGTGGTTTAAATAATACTAAGAGTCGATGATTTTCCAGTTGGTGTCAAATTTTGCTTCTCTTCAAATAACCACCCTGTTAGTACAGGAATTCTCTTTTCAGTATCTAAGCAGTCTTCCACAGTAATTAAAAGAGTGGAAATGACAGATCAAATATGAGTCTACCCAGTCATTACTCAAACCTCAAAGCAAACCTGGATCTTTTAAGATGTCAAGAAAAGTTCAGAAACATTATTTCACAAGAAAAAGGAAATCACAACCTTAAGATTTGGATCTTTAAATGCCTTTCCTTATTTTAGATATCAAATTGCATTTCTTTTATTTTCTAACTAAAACAATTTTATTTTATAATCAGCAAGTTATGTATCCATTATAAAAAAGTAAAATCTAGAAATGCATAGTTTAAAAAGTAAAAGTTCCATCTAGTGTAAACCCATAGCATTTATACCCATAGATGCTACTAATGGTTCAGAACATATTCCTAAAGATCTTGAACTGCCTGAGCATTTGTGCTTTTCTATTTATTAGTGTTTGTAGATATAGTTATTCTTTAATTGTGTAGATAAGCATTTATACATATATAAAATATATAATTAATAATATAGTCAGATGTTTCCATATTTAAGTAATTTATTTTTTTTATTTCTAGATTGTTCTGCCCAGATATGGAAAATATTCTCCTGTTTATGTTGTTTTCCTAAGATTTGATCAATTTAATAAATTATTTTATCCTAATTTCATTTGAATATGGTATCTATTTATGTTTTCCCTAATTGCTACCCTTTCATAGTCCCATGAGTTATTAAATTAATCTTTAAATGACTCTTTCAAAACTTGATTTGTGTCACATTTACAGTTTATCAAAGATCATCTAATTCTGAACACACAAAAAGGAAAAAAAAGTCAAGAGTAATTCTTTCTAATGATACTTTGGGGGGTAAAGGTCAAAAATAGCACCTCTTAATAAGACAAAGTATTATTTCTATTAATAGCATAGCAAATCATGTATTGACTTTTTCCTTCAAACAATGCAGAAGCACATATTAATTGAACTAGAATTTAGGCAGTTTCATTGTAGTTAGTAAATAGAAGCAAGTTTTCTAACATGTCTTGTATGACTTAGGGTGACAAATGGTGAATACACCAACTCTATATGTGATATTCTCTGTATTAAGGTCATCACCACAGAGCATTCATTGATTTACAAAAGAAAAAAAAAGCGACATGAGTGACTTTAAATAAGTGATGAAATTTAGGTAATAAAACCAACACAACTTTTCTGTTGATGCAAAGAATGAAAAGTATAAAGACTGCAAAATATCTTAAACTGAAAAGTCATTTCAAAGCAGCAATTTAATTATCTTAAATCAATTCTGAATCCCTTTTATCTGATGGACTTTGAAGCCTTGGAATTCTGACAGTCTAGGTTTTGCAACCTGATGCTGTCTGTACCTATTCATGGCTTTGGTGGTTTTAGAAGGATCTTAGTTCTCATATTTTCTGGCTTCCTTTGGTGCAAAGTGTTGAGCAAAAGGAGTGGTTACTCATTCCCTTTCCCTCTCACAGTTGAGACTTGACACCAAGGAGCAGGTATGAACAGAGAGGCAGAGTCTGATTAGAAAGAAACCAAAAATGAAATTAATAAGTGACTATTCATTTAGAATTCTAGGCAGATAAAAATGCTTAAGAATAGGATTGAGAAAAAATTAAGTCCTTTTAAACTGATTTTTTTTTGTTAGGTCTCCACTTTTATTGCATTTCATTATCTTTTTAAACAAATACTCTATTGAGATATGATTGACATTAAAACAAAAAGTTATATTTTTAATGGATACAACTTGATAAGATAGGGCATAATACGTCCATGAAACTACTGTCCATCTGGGATACTCAAAATATATAGAAGGGCAAACATTTTGAAACTTGTCTTTGTTCAACCTAAGCACTGTGAAACAGTTTCTCTTTTTACAGGTTTTTATTTTTTATGTTTCATATGTGAATCAGAACAGGAGTGTGTTCTTGTTTCTTTTGAAATCTGTTCCTAATTCCTATTTAGCCAAGACTATAGAGAGATTTGCAAACAGTGAGTCCCTTTGCATATGTTGTTTTTAAACAATAAACAACAATGATCAAACCAGTTTATAGTAAATTAACATTGATTATGATAATCACAGATGTGCAATTAACAGTTACCTTTGCCCAAGAATGCAAGGAATTTGAAATCCCTAAGGAATTCACACTTTTTTGGGTGTTTGTTTAATTGGGAGAGTGGGTTGCTGATATGAATTTGAAATCAAATTCTGATCTCTACATAAACATTCATGTTTTGATTTCATAATTATCACTTTTTAAAGCTATGGCTTATACATAATTTCATAATCTTACTACTTGGTGAGGGAATCTTGTGTCAAGAAATGCCAGGAGGTATTTGGGTCCTGTACTGATTTTTCGTCAAGGCCAACGTGAGCCATAGAATGAGACCCTGTGGACAAGTTCTTATTGACATGGTTTCATTTATTTGTTTTAGCTGCTGTGGAACTGTGGTTCTTCTTGCTTCTTCTCTCTGCCCTCTGATGGAGGAGGCTAAGAGGCTTATGAAAACTTCCTGATGTGAAGGTCTGGCAGTGGGAAAAACTGGGTCTTGCTGTGGTGGGTAGGGCCTTGCAGTTGCTCCCTACCTGGTAGTTGTTTGGCCTGAGGCGACCCAGCCTTGGTATATGGGCTCTATGGTAGAGTTAATGGCAAACTCCAGGAGGTCTTATGCCAAGGGGGCCTTCCCTGACAGCTGCTGCCAGGGGTCACCCACATAGCAGATGTGGGATTTGATTTTATCATGATCGTACTCTTCCATCTGTCTCTCGGTGGCTTCTTTGTCTTTGGACATGGGGTGTCTTTTTTTGATGGGTTCCAGTGTCCTCCTGCCAATGGTTGTTGAGCAGCTAGTTGCAATTTTGGTGCTGTCATAGGAGACGATGAGTGCACATCCTTCTACTCCAACATCTTGAACTGGAAGCTCCTTTCCTGTTTAGTTTTTAACAGTTCTGTGAGGTTTGTTACTTTATTCCAAATTAAGGAAATGGGGATCCAGAAAGATCAATTATGTTTTCTCAGGCTGCTGGCAAATGGCCGTCAGAATTTGAACTTCAGAGCTCAAAATTGTCTCATTGCATCTAGGGACCCTTTCCCACCTTCTGTAAAGGAATTGAGTTGGCTGGGATTTGGGTCCTGGCTACCCCTAGTGGTCTCCTTCTGCCTAAATATCCCTCAGCTTACTGGGTAGGGTTCTATTCCAGGAAGGGTGGGTTCAAGTGAGGTAATGGGGCTTATATTTTCCTGATGAGACCTCACTCTACAGGTCATCTTGTCTGTTCTCCACAAGATACCAAGTGTGAGTCAGAGCCTATCCCTCCTTTGTGAAAAAGCCTCTAATAGTTTCAAATGTCAAATAGCAAAACATCTTGGGACCTGAAAGTCAAGTATGTGATGAGAGACACATCTGCTTCTCCAGCCTGTTTCCCTTCTCTGCCTCCATCTGTGGTCTGCCCTCACACTCCCCTGCTTTCTGTCTTACACCCTTGCCGGCATCGTTCATACTTGAGAGCCTTGGCATGCACCCTGCTCTCTACTTGGAATCATCATTCCCCATATATGCTGGGCTCCTTCCTTCCATAAATGTTTTCAGCTTGTAAGTCACCACTTCTGAGAAGCCTTCTCTGGCCACTTTAGCTAAAGTGAGCCTCCCCTGCCATATTCCAAACCATTACCTGCCTTATTGCTTTCATTTCTCTCACCACTATCTAAGATTATTATTTCTATTTATATATTTATCATTGTTTTCTTCATATACTAGAATGTAGGCAGGGAAACTGTTCTGTTCATCACTCTAGTCCCAGTTCTTGAGTAGTACCATGACCGTAGTAGGTGGTCAATAAATGTTTGTTAAATAAATTGTGCATGAATTAACAGATTAAGCACCTAATTAACAGATTAAGCACATAGTAAGTGCTCAATAAACACTATTTCTGTTTATTTAAAATCAGTACACCTCTCTAGAAAACATCTCATTAGTTTCTTGTAAAACTAAACAGATCATTAGCAATCTGACTTAGCAGTTGCACTTTGGGGCATTGATCCCAGAGAAATTAAAATTTATGTTTATAAAAATCCTATACACAGATGTATATAAGAGCTTCACATTATAATAAACCAAACTGGAAACAATCCAGGTATCCTGCAATGAGTTAATATTCAGCTGGCCAAAAAGTTTATTCATCTTATGGAAAAACCCCAAATGAACTTTTTTGGCCAACCCAAAACTTAAACAGATTGTAATGTATTTGTACCATAGAATACTGCTCAAGAGCAAAAAGAAACTATTAATTATACTCATCTACTTGGATGAATCTACAGAAATTTTGGTTGAGTGAAAAAAAGTGAAAAAATGCTGAATAATTTTATTTACATAACATTCTTGAACAGGAAAAATTGTAGAGATGGAAAACAGATCAGTGGTTATAAGGTTAGTATTACAGGAGGGAAGTAGGAAGGAGGGAGATTTGATTATTAAAGGACCAAAAGGTAGATCCTTGTGGTGGTGAAACTTCTGTTTCTTGACTGTGGAAGTGAAGACATTATTAACTTTACACTCAGTAAACTTATATAGAATGAAATACAGACACACATGCACAGCCATGCAACAAATGAGTACAAGTAAAACTACAGAAATCAGAATAAAATTGTTGAATTGTGTACATCGGAATATCCTGGTTGTGATATGAAACTAATTTTGCAAGATATTACCTTTAGAAGAAACTGGTGAAGGGGGCATAGGAGCTCTAATTTTTTTCTTAAAACTTTATGTGAAACTATCATTATCTAAAAATATAAAATTTAATATTATGAAAGAAACATATCCTTAAAACATGGATAACTTGGTAAGAATATTTACTATTTTAAAAATGATAAACTGCTTCCCACAGTGTGGAGAAAGGTTGTGTTAAATCATTCAATCTTATATTTATACTATGAATTATGATTCTCTTGGAAAAATGACTTTTTTTTGCATCATTCTCTCTAGACTAGCCTCATTTTGTTTTCCTTTTCTTTTCAAATTCAGAGCCAGGTCTTCTCAATCATTTGGAATGTGTTTGTGCAGAGGCACCAGGAAAGGCTAACAGTATCTATTTCTTGAATCATTGGACATGGCAAAACTAGGAAGTGTAACCAAATGTCCAGAAATAAACCATTAGAACCTGTGGTGAATACACATTGCATGTCTCATTAGCTAATTAAACTCACCATCAAGCAAGTGCCATTGTGGTGGTCTTAGGTGACTGTATGCCCTTATGACTAGCATGGCTGGCTCACACCTAATCGTGGAATGTTCGTTTGATAGCTGGGTTTTCTTGGGAGAAAGAATACAAGATGTTTTGATTCCAACATATTCCTTTAATCCAGATCTGAAACTTCCACTTTGATTCCATGAAATTCTCAGGTTTAATTACTGTGCAGCATTTTACATTTTACAAAGGGTAAGTTTTTTTTTTTTTTTCCTTTTGGAAAGAGCATGGCTTTGAAGTTAGAAAGAATTAGATTTGAAATTTAGTTTTGTCAACTGTTAACTCACTCTAAAACTGTAACTCTGGGCCTGTCTGACTTCCCTGGTGGCTCAGTCAGTCAAGAATCCGCCTGCAATGTGGGAGACCTGTGTTCGATCCCTGGGTTTGGAAGATCCCCTGGAGGAGGGCATAGTGACCCACTCCTGTATTCTTGCTGGAGAATCCCCATGGACAGAGGAGGCTGGAGGGCTACAGTCCCATACAGTCGTCTATGGGGTTGCAGAGAGTCGGATAGGACTGAGCGACTAAACACTCAAACGCTGGGTCTGTCTTGCCTTTGTAATTCTCCCCATCAGGAGTCTCTTCTCCTAAATCACTTCTGTGATCATAACCTAAAATTTGTCATTATGTAGCCCTTTTGTAATCTCGGTTTTATGCATCCCATCCTCTGACCATCTCTTCTCTCTTTTTTTTTTCTTTTTGGACATAAAGTCTGTATTTCAACTCCAGTAATCTCTGACCCCATGAGAACTCTCCCTATTCCAAAGCTATGGAGATATCCTTATTTTTTTTTTCTGTAAATTTATGCTATTAAATTTCAGTAGAAAATGATTTAGTCTTTCATTTCTAACTGTGCTTTATTTTGCATAGTTTCTATTGCTGTGTCTTCAAATTCATGTGCCTTTTTATGCTACAATATCCAATCTCTATTAATATCCTTCAGTGTATTTTTTGTTTCAGATATTTTCTAATGTCATAAATTTTGAGTTCTGTTTTTGCATCTTCCATTCTCTTCTCATTGATTTAATAATTTATTATCCCTTCTTGAACATATATGCCATATTTATAATAGCTATCTTTCAGCATATTTGTCTAAAAATTCCACCATCTTTGGCACTTCTTTTTCTGTTTCTATTGATTGACTTTTCTCATTGTTAATGCTTGAATTTTCCTGCTTATTTGGTTGCTTTATCTTAGATTACAGACACTGTGAATATATGCATGATATCTCCAATCCAACTGGACTCTTGTGTTTATTTGACTCGTTGGGAGGGATTATTTTATTCCTTTTTTTCCCAGTGTGGATATCCAATTGTCAGTGTATCATTTATTGAGATGACATCCATTTCCCCCATGGTTCTACAGCACTTTGTTGTAATTTAAATATCCATGTGTGTGTATTTTTTTTCTGATCTCTTTTTTCTATTCCATTGATTTGCTTTCCTTTTCTTTTCCCAACACCACGTGATTTTAATTACTTAACACGTAGCTTAAATTACTGTGTAAGAATTTTACACAGTGTTGTAATTCAGTCCAGTTCAGTCTCTCAGTCATGTCTGACTCTTTGCAACCCCATGGACTGCAGCAGGCCAGGCCTCCCTGTCCATCACCAACTCGCAGAGTTTACTCAAACTCATGTCTGTTGAGTTGGTGATGCCATCCAACCATCTCATTCTCTTGTCATCTCCTTCTCCTCCCGCCTTCAATCTTTCCCAGCATCAGGGTCTTTTCAAATGAATCGGTTCTTTATAATATTGCAGCAGAATCTATATTTTATTAAAGGATGCAATACTCAAAAGTATACCTAATAATAATCTGAGATAGTACTCACTCTGGACCCAGCTTTAGCATAACCAAAGGCCATTATATGTGACTATAATCAGATACAAATAAAATTGTATTTTCTGATGCCTAGGACTACTTTCACAATGTACCTTAAAATATTTGTAGCAGACAGTCATGTCCTTAAGGACCTTTCTTTTAGAGAGGCACAGAGTCATCACATAAACATATTTTGCATCATTGTATAATACAAATATTCCTATCAGAGGACACCTAAATGTAATTTAATGCTTCACAGAATTATACAAAAATTGTTTTAGAAATTTTGTGCTTTAATTTTCCATTTTAAAATGGGCTACTTTTAATGACATTAATTACTAACTACTTTTTGACTTCATCACTCAACCCTGACAGAACTTGATTTGGTTTCAGGAATTGCATCCCTTAAAAAGAAATCAACTTAGAAATATAACAACACAAGTGTTACCTTTATTATTAATAGTCCTCAACTTACTAGTTCTCTAAAGTTGCAGACGCCACTGTGCAACCTGAAGCCTCAAACCGTGTGCCATTAACTTTCTACCAAAAGGATTTCATTTCCAGCCTACAGCATCCCGGAGTACAATTTAAGAGAGGAAGTTTGCCGTTTTGCCAGTGCGGACAGGCAGTTTCACACCATTTCTGTAAACAACTTGTTGTACTTCAAGTAGACAAAGAAATTTTCACCTGTGTGAATATGTGTATGTTCCTGTTAACTTCTCATCTTCAGCAAAGTCTTGCAGCAGGTTTTGCATGCACTGTTCTGAGCTCTCTCTACAATGGAGACATTGGGCTTGGATATGGCCTCCTTGCACTTTGATAAAACATCAGCAGATCCCCTCATTGTAGGTGCAAGGTCAAAGTGGCAAGGATGACCATGTTCTAATGAGGATATGACCCCATTCATCCTTGAAAGGAAGCAGCAGTCTTTAGGATCTAAGAGTTCTTGACAGAAGTTACAGAATGCATGAGATGGTACTATGGAATGTTACTAGCTTGTCCTTCTGGGAAATCCATCATTACCCAGGAGACAGAAAAGTGGAGGTTTAAATCAGACCTAGAAAAATAGATCCTGAACTGCCTATGGCAACCCGCCATTTCTGTCATAGGCCTAACAGAATGGAATCTGTAATTCCATTCACCAGACTTTCTGCATGAGATCTAGGGACACAGGGGGACCAACTAACCTGTAGACCCAACCCTGGATTCAAGGAAGAAAATGTCTCATACTCCTGTTGGAAGTCACTAGTTATATTATTGTCAGTGATCTGATCTGTGCTAAAATTACTCCTTCTGCTCTTTTAAAACAATTTGCAATGCTAAAAGTAGGCTGATGTTCCATGGTATATGGGACCTCTAGTATATGAATGTGATCTACCCTGCCAGGGTTAGACTGGACAACTGAAAAACTCTGAGATCTCTCTTCTCAGCGCTGGCCACTACTCCTTCAACCTCTCTGTTTTCCCTGCCTTCTGCTGTGAGCCCACATCATTCTCTTTCTCCTGAGGCTCAGGGAAGCCAAGAGTTCTGATTTCTACACCATTCTCCTGTGCTTTTTCTCAAGGAGGTCAACTTCCAGATTTTCGCAGTTAAACTGCTTTTCTCACCAGCAGCTTTCTGCTCAAAACTTGTTTCAACTTGTGATGCCCTGGGCACTGGGCCATATTATCAGGACTGGTGTCACATGAGTTGGGCCTCTAGACCTCTTCTTGAACACTGAAAGATGTTGAATCTTCAGTGCAGCAAAATATCTCTGTTTGAAGTCTTACTGTCTGCATCATGGTCTAGAAACTGCTTCCACACATTGAATTTATGAAAACATCACAGTCTTGTTCTGCCTGTTGTCCAGTGTTTGAAGACCCTTGTTTCATCTATTTTGCCTGCTTTTCTCCTTATTTCTTTTTTAAAGAAGGAAAATTTAGTCTCTGCATTCTAAGTTGCTTCAGCTATGTCCAGCTCTTTGTGATCCTATGGACTATAGCCCGGCCAGGCTCCTCTGTCCATGGGATTCTCCAGGCAAGAATACTGCAGTGAGTTGCCATGCCCTCCTCCAGGGGATCGTCTTGACCAGAGAATGAACCCGCATCTCTTATGTTTCTTGCAATAGCAGGCAGATTCTTTACCACTAGCACTACCTGCAAAGCCCTTTCTTTTTCAAAGGAAACACTGATCCACCTGGAAGCTTTTGGTTACTTGACCAGTTTCTCTATTATTAATACATCCACACGTTGTCACTATTTAGCAAAATCATATAAATTATACCTTGGAGGTTCTAAAAATTCTTTGACCTGGGTGATGGCATTTATAATAAAGAGAAGGAAAGGAGATACTCCAAAAACTTCAAGTGTTTCATAATACCTACAATTAGGTAATGTAATGTCCAAGGTCAGCTTTGTAGTAGGAAGTGGTAGACTTGGATATTTATGCTCAGATAATTTTGAAAGCTCCCTCCTTCAGTCTCCATTCCTCCTACCCACTTACAGCAGGTATTATTCTGCAGTCAGAAATCTCTATTAATATGAAAACTCAGCTGGAAGAAACTTAATCAGTCAGTCAGTCAATTTTTAAATTAAAAAATAATAAAATACCTCTAGCCTTAAAAATTATTGTCATTAATCAGTACTAGGAACAGCAGCAAATAATAAATGAATCCAGAATACCAATTGCAAAAAAAGAAGTTTATGACCCTGTTCAGGAAGATTTGTCCTGAAAAGCCCTCAACTAACAGAGGAAAAATACACCATATGCCTCAGGACTTAAGAAAAAAAAAAAGTAGCAGCAGGGAGCATTAAGGGGAAAAATTACCATCTTAAATACATTCCTGCACATGTCAGAAATGAACTAACTTTCAAAAGCTATTACCTGTTAATTGGAAAGTCACAGAGCAGATGGAACCAATTAATCTACAATTACAGAATCACTACAATCCAAACAAAAATAATTAACTCATTTGCAAGATATAACTTTTAAAAAGAAACTCTTCCTAATATCTCTAAAATTGGGCAAGAGGCACAACATTTTGTTGTCATAGGAGACTTTAAGCCATTCCCAGAGGCTAAATTTCCCTCAGGATAAAAGGGAAGTTGGTCTGATGAATATACAGTCCAAACTTCCAAGAAAAGAGTACAGATGTAGAGTGTGTTAAGACCATTCATTTAAGAATGTTATTTATATCTACTACGCATGAGAAACTGTTCGTTGCTAATTATAAAATAGTGACTGACCAAAAAAAAAAAAATAGTGACTGACAACAAAGGTCCTAATGTCATGGACTTTAGAGTTTAGTGTGTGAAAATGTTAGTCCCTCAGTCATGTCCAACTAACTCTTTGCGACCCTGTGGATGGTAGCCCTCTAGGATCCTGTGCCCATGGGATTTTCTAGTCATGAATACTGGAGTGAGTAGCCATTCCCTTCTTCGGAATTACAGGCAGATTCTAACTGAGCCCACCAGGAAGTGTGTAAAAAGTGCCAAATCCCCACCCAGACAGATGCCAAATTGCAGTTGTAACTCATGCTATGAAGAAGGGCTACTTAGTATAGTCTGTGCTGTAGACTGAATGTTTGTGTCCCCCACACACATTCATATGTTGAAACCTAGTCTTTTCTCTCTTTTTTTGGCTACACTGGATCTTTGTTGCTGCTCACAAGCTCTCTCTAGTTGTGGCAAGTGAGGGCTACTCTCTACTTGGGTTACATGGGCTTCTCATAGCAATGGCTTCTCTGGTTGTAAAGCCTGGGCCGTAGACACACAGCTCCACTGGTTGTGGTATGTGGGCTCAGTAGTTGGAGCACACAGAATTAGTTGCCCCAAGGCATGTGGGATCATCCTGGGCCAGGACTGGACCCCGTGTCCTCTGCACTGGTGGCCTCCCAACCACTGGACCACCAGGTAACTCCGAAACCTCGACTTAAGTGTGATGATATTTGAAGGTGAGGACTTTAAGAGATGAGTAGCTCATGAGGGTGGGACCCCCGTGAATGGGATTAGTATCCTTATAAAACAGGCCCAAGAGAGCTCCCTTACTCCTTTCCCAAGTGAGAACACTGTGAGAGAAGGGACATTTATTAACCAGAAGCAGTGGGGCCTTCACCCTACATCAAATCTGTTGACATCTCACCTTGATCTTGGACTTCCCAGCCTCCAGAAATGTGAGGAATAAGTTTATGTTGTTTATAAGCCACCAAGGCTATGTACCTCTGTTATAGCAGTCTGATCATACTAAGACACTCACACTTGTCCCAATTTACTGTTGTACTGTCTCCATAGAGTTTCCAGGTTGCACTGCAAGGACAGAAGTCCAGGAAGAAGCAGGTGAAGTCCCTGAGTTGAGAAGAAGGAGTCCATAGTTCAAGGAGACAAGAGGAAGAGAGCCATAGTTCACGGGGCATGGTCCCAAACAAGAGAGAACCCCACAAAGAGAGAATTCCAGATATCAGTTAGTAAAGTCGCTCAGTCATATCTGACTTTTTGCGACCCCACAGACTACAGCTCATCAGGCTCCTCCATCCATGGGATTTTCCAGGCAAGAGTGCTGGAGTGGGTTGCCATTTCCTTCTCCAGGGGATCTATCCCAAACCAGGGGATCTCCTGGGATCGAACCCTGGTCTCCCGCGTTGTAGGCAGACGCTTACCATCTGAGCCACAAGGGAAGCTCAGATGGTAGCAGTTAGGTGTTCCTCAGACATTTAGTAGAGTTCTGATTCACATGTGCATTTGATGAACTATCCTAGAATGGAGAAAGACCTTCGGAAATAATCTGAGGCAATCCTTACCAGAGCACAAGACGGGCTGATGATATTACACATTCCCAGTAGAAAGACAGAAACCTCATGATTATTGGGGTATCAGGCAGAGTTCTAAGTTCTTATCTCATTCGTAGAGAATAATTAGCCCAAGATCAACACTGCTCATCCCACATAACAAAGCATTTTAAAATATTTTCTTTAAGTATAGTTGACTTACAATGTTTTGTTAATTTCTGCAGTACAGCAAAGTGATTCAGCTATATCTATACATATATATATATATATATATATATATATACTTTTCATATTCTTTTCCTTTATGCTTTACATAGGTTATTGAGTACAGTTCCCTGCGCTATCCAGTACGACCTTGTTGTTTATCCGTCCTACATATATTTTACATCTGCTAATGCCACACTCCCAATCCTTCTTTGATTGTGATATATAAATATTAAAAACAACAACAAAAAAAAACAAACAGGATGTGGGATAATTCATAGTTCTTTCTTCAGAATGCTAGAGTCCAAAGACATGATCATGGAAGCTACAGCACTGTCAATAATTTTTTTTTAAAAAACTGTCTTTGTTCTTCTTCTACAAATGGACTTTAATTGAAGCTGATATATTTTGGATACAGACAAAACACTTGTTAGCATCTACCAGAAATATTTTCCAAAAGTGTAGCAGAATTATTCCTGAAGGTTGATAAATCCAGTAAGGGGTTAAATCCCTATACTTTAAGGCTTTTGGGCTTCCCTGGTGGCTCAGATGGTAAAGCATCTGCCTGCAATGTGAGCAGACCCGGGTTCCATCCCTGGGTCAGGAAGATCCCCTAGAGAAGGAAATGACAACCCACTCCACTCTTCTTGCCTGGAAAATTCCATGAGCGGAGGAGCCTGGTAGGCTACAGTCCATGGGGTGGCAAAGAGTTGGACATGACTGAGTGACTTCACTTAAGGCTCTCACACATTTGAGATCTTGGTACATTATTTCCACTCCACTCCATTCTTATGAGCCAGATCCTCTCACTCATTGAAACCCTTAATCAAGAAGTAGGTCAAGAAGCACAGTCCTCTCACGATCTTGGTACTAAGACATTAGAATCTCTGGTCCACCCCTTGCCCCACCACCCATTTAGAAAATCAAACTGCTCGAAATATATATGTATAAATATTTTTTCTATATTTCTACCATGGGTTATATTTCAATATCACTTTGCATATTTTGAAAAGAATCCTGCCTCTTCCATCAATTTCTAATGGATACAACAAGTCTCAGATTTGGAGGAAACACATTTTGAAAGGTTAAGTAATTTTTCTAACGAAACACAGTCAGTAGGTGACTAAATTTGGACTAAAGCATTTATTTATTCAACAAAAATTTATTGGATGCCTAATACATTCTAGTCATTGTTCTTGGTTTTAAGAATGTATTAATATATAAATGGGAAACACAAAAAATAATTCCTGCCCTTTTGGGCTCAGATCTGTCTAATGGAGACCATGTGATTTTATTACTATATCCTGTGATCTCTGTATCAAAGAGCATTGAAACTTTCCCTTGCTAATTTTGCATTAAACATGACATCAAGAATGTATTTGAAACATTACTCAAACAAAAGCATTCTGAATGAATGAGAGCAATATTTTCACAGTACCTGGTCTGTCAGCACAGTGACTCGTCATATCCAAAATGTGTGCTGGGCAACAGATGCCTAAAATTCTACCACAAGGCAAATTAAGTATTATTTTTTCTTTATTAATAACTTTTCAGTGATAATTTCCTACATCTGTAATAAAATGTGAGAGTCCCCGAAGGAATGCATAGCTAAACTAAAATGAGAAAAAGGATCTCAGAAAAAGGATGTTTGGTTGTCCAGGAAAAATACTGAATATGTGTGTTTGGTGAATCTCTTTTGAGTATAACTCATGGAAATCTAATGCAAACTTCCTCAGAAACAAAAAGAAATCCACTTCAGAAAGGCTGGTTTAAGGTGCTCTTACAGTGTCAATTATATCTTGCTCACCATGTCCTAAATGAGCCTTTTTTTCTCTTTGGCTTTACTCTATATAAGGCTTTTTCCATTTGATGAGGAATATGGTTTAGTTACTAAGTCCTATCCAACTCTTTCGTGACATCATGGACTGTAGCCTGCCAGGCTCCTCTGTCCATGGAATTCTCCAGGCAAGAATACTCTAGTGGATAGCCATTTCCTTTTGCAGGGAATCTTCCCAACCCAGGGATTGAACCTGGGTCTACCTGCATTGCAGACAAATTCTTTACTGACTGAGCCACCAGGGAAGCCCAATGAGGAATATACCCCACTTTTAAATCTTGGATTATGTAGTATTATAGAGGGAGCTCCCTCTCAGAGGGAGCACATGCTACAATGTAAATTTTTTAAAGGAGAACTTAAATGAAGTATAAATATGTAATATGATATTAACATTAATATTTGAGTCTAAAATCTTATTCATTTTATAAAGTAAAATATTTCTCCAAGAGACCTTCTTTCTCTTATTTTCCTTGATTTGATTGCTTTTTCTATTTATTGGTTTATTTACTCACTTAGTACTAGGGGATTGGAGGCAGTAATGCCTATTGGTTTTTCCTGCGTGTAAGGAATTAAGATCAGCATTTACCTTCATTAATCACATTGCATTGTCACAAAAGCCCTGTAAGAAAAGTCCTATTATTGCAACCATTTAAAATTCAAGGAAATTTAGTCTTAAAAGACGGTGCAAGTATATGCATCTAATAAACAGCTAAGTCAAGATGCGAGCTCAGAAACTGAGCTTCTCATTGGCACTGCCTTTTTGACAGTACAGTAGGGAAAAATTAAGTAACATTTTAATGCTTCCTCAAAATTAAATCCTTAAATCTTTATTCTTACTAAAGACTGTATTTTAAAAAATGACACGGGATAATAAGAGATATCAAACCCTAGTAGAAACATATGAATTCAAATCCCAGTTCCACTACTGAATAGCTGTGAACGTTTAGGCACTCAGCTCAAATTATATATATAGGAATTTCTTAAAATATAAAGAGAATAACAGCTATATCAGTATATTTTGTAAAGATTAAGTGAAATAGACTCTTGCTTGTATAGTAAGCAGACTGTACTATAGCCAATAATAACATGAGAGTCAGGTAAAATATAGAAAATGTTTATTTAAAGATGTTAGAGGGTAAGAACCCTTACATTCTACAGGATTGTAAAAGGCATGACCAGTTTGAAAAACTCCTTGGTGATCTCCTAAAGACACAAATATATACCTATCACAACCCAGAGATTCTACTTCTAATCATTTATTTTAAAAATGAGCATACATTCACACAGAGTTGTACAAGAATATGTATAGAAGCTCATCTAGGATCTATCTGAATTGGACACAACCCAGAATTCCTATTAACAAGTGAATGAATTTTGAACAATTGTATGAATTCCATACAGTGGACTAATGTACATCGATCTAAAGATACTGCCTGCTGAAACACACGGTGTGGATGAATCTCAGAATAATTATTGTGAGTGAAAGGATCTGGGCACAGAGGCATGCGTACTGAATGATTCTATGTATTTTATTTTTTAGTGTGATTCTTTTGTTATTATGATTATCAGTATTTATTTGACCGTGTCTGGCTTCAGTTGAGGCGTGTGAAATCTTCGTAGTGTCAGACAGGGCTTAGTTGCCCCAGGGCATGTGGAGTCTTTGTTCCCCAGTCAGGGATAGAACCAACGTCTGCTGCATTGCAAGGCAGATTTTTAACCACTGGGCCACCAGAGAAGTCACCCATTAATTTTAAGTTGTGGTAAATTCACTGTAATTTCCAGAGACAAGTAATCTATCAGCTGTTACCTGAGGAAGGAAGCAGAGGGAGGAACAGATTGCAAAGGAATGTGAGGATCATTAGAGGAAGATAGAGATTTTACATTTTGATTGTCGTGGTGGCTTCATGGGTATATACATACATCTGTTAGATTTAGCAAGCTATATACTTTAAATGGATGCAGTTTATGTGAGTTATACCACAGTAAAATTAACTTTTAAAATGGAAAGATATTTCATATACATGGATTAAAAGACTCTGTTTTAAAGGTAAAACTTCTTCTCAAATGGATCCTTAGATTAAATGCATTTTAAATAAAATTACCTGCAGGGTTGTGTGTGTGCATGCTTTTCCATGCATTTATAAGCATGCGTGTGTGAAGATTAAGAAAGTGGCTCTAAAATTTACAGAGAAATGCCAAGGACACACAAAAACTAATTCAGGCTCGAAAAATAATAAGCAAGCTAGATTAATATTACATTGAGACCTGTTACACAAAACACCATAGTAAGTAAGACAATGTGGAATCAAGGTAAGGATAGATAAATTGACTACTGGAACTGTAGAGAAAATCCAGAAAGAGACTTACGTACACATCTATGGTTACCTCATTTTTACAAAGGAAAGACCACTTCAGTGAGAGGAAAGTGAGAGAATATTTATCAAAAATATCTATTTTTGATCAATAGTATGAGATTGAGTATTCATATACAAAATTGATGAATCTTATCCTGTTCCTTAAACTATATATGAAAATCAATTTTAGATCTAAATGTGTAAGAAAGACGTGAAAGTTTAAAAAAAAAAAATTAAAATCAAGCTTCCTGACTTCAGGTTATACTACAAAGCTACAGTCATCAAGACAGTATGGTACTGGCACAAAAACAGAAATATAGACCAATGGAACAAGATAGAAAACCCAGAAATAAACCTATACACCTAGGGGTACTTTATTTTTGACAAAGAAGGCAAGAATATACAATGAAGAAAAGACAGCCTCTTCAATAAATGGTGCTGGGAAAACTGGACAGCCATATGTAAAATAATGAAATTGGGACACTTCCTAACACCATACACAAAGATAAGCTGAAAATGGATTAAAGACCTAAATGTAAGACCAGAAACTATAAAACTGTTAGAGGAAAACATAGGCAGAACACTTGATGACATAAATCAAAGCAAGATCCTCTATGACCCACCTCCTAGAGTAATGGAAATAAAGACAAAAGTAAACAAGTGGGACCTGATTAAACTTAAAAGCTTTTGCACAGCAAAGGAAACTATAAGCAAGGTGAAAAGACAACCCTTGGAATGGGAGAAAATAGCAAATGAAACAACTGACAAAGGATTAATTTCTAAAATATACAAACAGCTCATACAACTCAATACCAGAAAAACAAACAACCCAATCAAGAAGTGGGAAAAAAGACCTAAACAGACATTTCTCCAAAGAAGACATACAGATGGCTGACAAACACATGAAAAGATGTTCAACATCACTCATTATTAGAGAAATTCAAATCAAAATTACAATGAGATACCACCTCACACTGGTCATAATGGACATGATCAAAAAGTCTACAAACAATAAATGCTGGAGAGGGTGTGGAGAAAAGGGAACACTCTTGCACTGTTGGTGGGAATGTAAATTGATACAGCCACTATGGAAGACGGCATGGGGATTCCTTAAAAAACTAGGAATAAAACCATCATATGACCTAGCAATCCCACTCCTAGGTATATACCCTGAAGAAATCAAAATTGAAAGAGACACATGTATCCCATTGTTCATTGCAGCACTATTTACAAGAGCTAGAACATGGAAGCAACCTAGATGTCCATCAACAGATGAGTGGATAAAGAAGCTGTGGTACATATACACAATGAAATATTACTCAGCCATAGAAAGGAACACATTTGAGTCAGTTCTAATGAGGTGGATGAACCTAGAACCTATTATACAAAGTGAAGTGAGTCAGAAAGATAGATAAATACCATATTCTAACACATATATATGGAATCTAGAAAAATGGTACTGAAGAATTTATTTATAGGGCAGCAATGGAGAAACAGACATAGAGAATAGACTTATGGACATGGGGAGAGGGGAGGAGAGGGTGAGATGTGTGGAAAGAGTAACATAGAAACTTACATTGCTATATGTAAAATAGATAGCCAGCGGGAATTTGCTGTCTGGCTCAGGAAACTCAAACAGGGGCTCTGGATCAACCTGGAGGGGCGGGGTGGGGAGGGAGATGGGAGGGAGGTTCAAAAGGGAGGGGACATATGTATACCTATGGCTGATTCATAGATAATGACTGAAGTGACTTAGCATGTGTGCATGCATCAGAGAAGGAAATGGCAACCCACTCCAGTATTCTTGCCTGGAGAAGCCCAGGGATGGAGGAGCCTGGTGGGCTGCCATCTGTGGGGTCGCACAGAGTCAGACATGACTAAAGCAACTTAGCAGCAGCAGCAGCAGCAGCTGATTCATGTTGAGGTTTGACAGAAAACAGTAAAATTCTGTAAAGCAATTATCCTTCAATAAAAAATAATTTTAAAAAATACCTTAAGGTAGACAAAGATTTCTTAAGAACAGAAATTATTCATAATAAGCTAAAACTTTACAAGTAGGTTACATTAGAATTAAGTCAAAGTCATAATTAAGAATGTGAAAAGTGAATTCAAATGAGAGAAAATAGTTTATGCATGTATCTGTCAAAATAATACCTAGAATATATAAAGAACTTTCTAAATAAATACAAAACAGTAAATCAATAGACAAAATGAACATCCTTGAACAGGTTTTTTTTTAAAATTTAATTTTATTGTGGTAAGAACATTTAACATGAAATATACCCTCTTACCCTCTTAAGGGCTTCCTTGGTGACTCGGTGGTAAAGAATTTGCCCGCAACACAGGAGACTTGGGTTCGATCTCTGAGTTGGGAAGACCCCCTGGAGGAGGGCATGGCAACCAACTCCAGTACTCTTGCCTAGAGAATCCTGTAGACAAAGGAGCCTGGCATCTGCAGTCCACAGGATTGCACAGACTCGGCCATGACTAAAGCAACTAAGCAACAGCATACCCTCTTAAAATTTTAAGTATTACAGTACAGTATTGTAGATTATAGGTGCATGATTTATAGCAGCTATCTAGAACTTCCTTTGCTTAACTGAAACTATGCCCATTGATCAACAACTTCCCACTTACCCTTCCTCCTTGCTCCTAGAAACCACCAGTCTACTCTTTGATTCTGTGAATTTGACTAATTTTGATTATTTTGTCCTTCTCTGACTGGCTCATTTCACTTAGCATCACTTCCTCAAGGTTGTCACATGTTGCAGAATGACATTTTTTTCAAAGGTTGAACACTGTACCGCTCTATCTGTGGATAGACATAAAGGTTGTTTCTACATCTTGGCTATTGTGAATAGTGCCAAAATGGAAATGAGACGCCTAATATCTGATTTTTATTATTTTGGGTAAACATCCAGTTGTGGGATTGCTGGCTCATATGGTAGTTCTGTTTTTAATTTTTTGAGAAACCTTCATATTGTTTCCATAGCAGCTGCACTATTTTGCATTCTCACCAAAAGCACACAAAGATTTGAACAGACATTTCATTTAAAAATATCCAAATGGCCAATAAACTTAGGAAAATGTGCTAAACTTTATATGTCATCATGGAAATACAAATTGAAACCACCAGAATGACTAAAATGAGTAAAATAGTTTGACAGTTCCAAATGTTAAGTAATGATGTGAAGCAAATGGAATCTTCGTCTTTTTCTTGTGAGAATATAAATTGAGATAGCCACTTTAGAAAATGCTTTGTAAGGATACACTAAAACTGAACTAGCTCATAACTTAGGACTCAGCAATTCCATTCCCTAGAGTATACCCAACAGAACTGCATAGTTATGTTCACCAAAAGCATTATACAAGTATGTTTATGGCAGCATTATTTGTGATAGATTGATAATGAAAACAACCATCAATAATAGAAAGGATAAATCTAGTGAGATATTATACAGTAATGAGAGTAAATGAACTGCAACTACATGCAATAAGATAGATGAATCTCATAAACAACATATGGAGGAAAGAATCCAGACATAAAAGTAGTACATATATTTGATTCCATTCACATACAGTTGACATAGAGGGAACATTATTTATTCCTCCTTGAAGTCAAGATAGCAGTTACCCTTGTGTGGTTAGTGACAGATGGGGCATCAGGGTGACTTCTGGGATGCAGATGATGCTCTCTTTTGGGATGCAGATGATGCTCTTTCTTGATTCAGGCTCTGATTGTAGGAATGTGTCTTATTTTGAGAAGATCCATTGTGTTGCATACTTAAAATATATATCCTTTCCATTTGCTATACTTCAATAAAAAGAAAAAAGTAACACACATACCAACTAAATCCTACTTTGAATTTGAGTCAGCTTTTCAACTGTCATTGACCAAGAAAATGTAGCAGAAATGATGTCTGGAGCCTTAAGGAGTTAAGCAGTTTCCTTAGTTTTTATGACCTTCAAAGTTTTGAGGAGTACTGGTCAGGTATTTTTTTAGACTGTATCTCTGTGAGATTGGTCTTAGGTCTTTTTCATGATTATATTGGGGTCATGTGTCCTTGGGAGGAAGACCACAGAACTAAAGTGCCATTTTTATCACATCATATCAGAGGTATACATTATCAACATGGCCCAACTTTGAACCTTGTATTTTAAGGTATATAAACTTTATGCATTTTAAGGTATATTCGAAATTACTGTTTCATGAAAATACAAAACTAAAAATAAAAAATCGTAGAGTTCATCTCAGTACATGCTGAAATATCTTATTCATCTCAGTTTGTCTAAGAACCTTAAATTTGGTAGGTACATAGGTCTGTTTGGGAAATGGATTATGAATGAACCATCCCCTAATTATACTATAGAAAGTACTACATCTAAGAATATATAATTTAAATGACTAAGGTTCATTAATATTACATCCAGTTAAAATATTCAAAAGGTGAAAATTTTCTATGAACTTTCTATCCAAGAGTTGATTCTAGGGTTGTGATAGTTATTTACCTTTCAATTTTTGATAGTTGAGGAATAAAGAAGGAATAATTAGCCCAGAATGTTGGCAGATTTTCCATATACTATCAAGTAATAAACACTTATAAAATCAATTTACAGAGACTAAAAAAACTTTCAGTTTTTCCTTGATCCTTTTTGTGCTCTAAATTTCTGCTTGTGTCATCATTAGACATGCTGTGTCCACTTTTGAGCTAGGAATGGTTAAGAAAACGAGCTCAAAATAATTAAAACAACATTTGTTCAAACTCTGCTGTATGATGGGCATAACGGTGGGTTCTCAGATAAAAAATAAGGAAGAATAAATAGTAAAATTTACAAACTATGAAAGAAGAGCATGATGTATGTCAGGAAAAATAAGTAGTCTTATTTGATTAAAATACAGTGTACAGAGAGAGTAAAGGATAAAAGTGTACCTAATATCTGGTGGATCATAAAAGTCCTGTGTTGTGTCGTAAATGCCACGAATTTCATTTTAAGTACCCGTGTGCTAAGATTGAATCTCAGCTTTTTGAAGTCTTCCCTGGTGGCTATATACGGAAGAAAGAAATTAAAATTCAGTGGCCTTCCTTAGGACAGATGAAAATATATTTGAAAAGGCAAGACTTCTGAACATGAGGTAAGGAATAATTCAAAATGGAGTGTGGTCAAGTAGAAAATACTGGTCTAGGAACTGTATTATCCATAACATCTGGTTCTTTAATTTGTTTTCCTCATTCCACCCAGAATTACCTTGTTAGAGTAAAGATATAATCATTTCAACCTCTGCATTGCAGCCCCTGAAATCCTCCACCAATTTTCTAGTGCTTATAGAGAAACAAAATTAAATTTCTTTAACAAGTCTTAAAAATCTCCATCTCATGTTTATAGTTGAGTTTCTACTGGATTTCTGCATTTCAACCACACTGGCTCTTATAGGCCCACACAGCAATACTTATTTTCACTACAAGGCTACTTGATGCTTTTGAACTGTAGTGTTGGAGAAGACTCTCGAGAGTCCCTTGGAATGCAAGGAGATCAAACCAGTCCATCCTAAGGGAAATCAGTCCTTCATATTAGAGGAAGGATTGATGCTGAAGCTGAAACTCCAATACTTTGGCCACCTGATGCGAGGAACTGACTCATTGGAAAGGACCCTGATGCTGGGAAATATTGAAGGTGGGAGAAGAAAGGGATGACCTTGGATGAGATGGTTGGATGGCATCACTAACTTGATGGACATGAGTTTGAGCAAGCTTCAGGAGTTGGTGATTGACAGGGATGCCTGGTGTGCTACAGTCCATTTTGTCACAAAGACTCAGAACCCACTGAGAGACTGAACTGAACTGACAAGGCTACACAAGGTGCTCCCTGTATGTGGAATGCCCTGGCCATCTTTCCTTCTAATTTAATTCCAAGCATTTCCTCTACAGATGTATCCCCTGGAAAGCTTTCATTGGCCTCTCTTACTTTTGTAAATCCCCATTATTCAGTTTCATACTGTATTAGGGTTCTCAGAGAAGCAGAACCAGTAGGAGATGATAGATAGATAGACTGGTAGATAGATATTTAGAAAGAGACTTATTATGAGGGATTGGCTCACATGATTATGGAGAATAAATCCTATGATCTGCTGTCTGCAAGTTGGACACCAAGGAAAGCCACTTCAGTTCAGTTCAGTTGCTCAGTCCTTTCCAACTCATTGCAACGCCATGAACTGCAGCACACCAGGCCTCCCTGTCCATCACCAACTCCCAGAGCTTCTCAAACTCATGTCCATTGAGTCGGTGGTGCCATCCAACCATCTCATCCTCTGTCCTCCCTGTCCTCCCCTTCTCCTCCCACCTTCAGTCATTCCCAGCATCAGGGTCTTTTCAAATGAGTCAGTTCTTCACATCAGCTGGCCAAAGTATTGGAGTTTCAGCTTCAGCATCAGTCCTTCCAATGAATATTCAGGACTGATTTCCTTTAGGATGGACTGGTTTGATCTCCTTGCAGTCCAAGGGACTCTCAAGAGTCTTTTCCAACACCACACTTCAAAAGCATCAATTCTTTAGTACTCAACTTTCTTTATAGTTCAATTCTCACATCCATACATGACTGCTAGAAAAACCATACCTTTGACTAGATGAATCTTTGTTAGCAAAGTAATGTCTGATTTTTAATGTGCTGTCTAGGTTGGTCATAAGTTTTCTTCCAAGGAGCAAGCGTCTTTTAATTTCATGGCTGTAGTCACCATCTGCAGTGATTTTGGAGCCCCCCAAAATAAAGTATGTCACTGTTTCCACTGTTTCCCCATCTATTTTCCATGAAGTGATGGGACAAGATGCCATGATCTTAGTTTTCTGAATGTTGAGATTTAAGCCAACTTTTTCACTCTCCTCTTTCACTTTCATCAAGAGGCTCTTAAGTTCTTCTTTGCTTTTTGCCATAAGTGTAGTGTCATCTGAATATCTGAGGTTATTTATATTTCTCCAGGCAATCTTCATTCCAGCTTGTGCTTCATCCAGTCCAGTATTTCTCATGATGTACTCTGCATATAAGTTAAATAATCAGGGTCACATTATACAACCTTGACGTACTCCTTTTCCTATTTGGAACCAGTCTGTTGTTCCATGTCCAGTTCTAACCATTGCTTTTTGGCCGCATACTGACTTCTCAGAAGGCAGATCAGGTGGTCTGGTATTCCCATCTCTTGAAAAATTTTCCACAGTTTGTTGTGATCCACACAGTCAAAGACTTTGGCGTAATCAATAAAGAAAAAAGTAGATGTTTTTCTGAAACTCTCTTGCTTTTTCGATGATCCAGCGAATGTTGGCAATTTGATCTCTGGTTCCTCTACCTTTTCTAAATCCACCTTGAACATCTGGAAGTTCATGGTTCATGTACTGTTGAAGCCCGGGTTGGAGAATTTTGAGCATTACTTTGCTAGTGTGTGAGATGAGGAAAGGCAGTGGTATAATTTAGTTCCAAATCTCAAGGCCTAAGAACCTGAACCACTTAAGTCTGAAGGCAGCAGAAGATCCACATTTGTTCTTCCTCAGCTTTTTGTTCTATTTAGGCCCTGAATGGATTGGATAATGGCCACAGTGTTAGTGAAAGTAATCTTTTCTCAGTCTACTGATTGAAATTTTAATCACTTCTGGAAACATGCTCACAAACACCTCCAGAAGTAATGCTTTAACAGCTATTTGGATAGCCCTTATTCTGGTCAAATAGACACATGAAATTAGCCACCACAATAGAGTTCACTTAATTCGTCTCCTGTCTCTCAAAGATTAATATCTTTTTGCTATTCACTCTTCCTTCTCCTAGACCACCAGTTCTTCTCTTTATACTTTTTAAATGTGCATAAATACATGTATTTTTCAATTAAAAAACAAAGAAACCTTTTTTGACCTTATGCTACTGCTAAGTCACTTCAGACGTGTCTGACTCTTTGTGACCCTGTAGACGGCAGCCCACCAGGCTCCTCGGTCCCTGGGATTCTCCAGACACGAACACTGGAGTGGGTTGCCATTTCCTTCTCCAATGCATGCATGCATGCTAAGTCACTTCAATCGTGTCCAACTCTGTGTGACCCTATGGACAGCAGCCCACCAGACTCCTCTGTCCACGGGATTCTCTAGGCAAGAATACTGGAGTGGGAGGCCGTTTCCTTCTCCACTCTTGACCTTATAGTATCTTTCAATTATATGTCCTTTTTTCTCCTCAGAAGAGTCTTCTACGAATTGTCTCAAATTTCTCCCTCCTCATTCTTCACTGTGGAGAAGGCACTGTGGAGAAGGCCGTCTATGGGGTCGCACAGAGTTGGACGCGACTGACGTGACTTAGCAATGGCAGCAACATTCTTCACTGACTTCAGTTCAGCCAGGCTGTAGTTCTGAACTCTCTTCCAGAACGCCTCTCATTAAGGCGATGCCTGGCAGATATATTGCTACAGACACATGGACAAAGCTCAGTCTTTCTCCTGTATTTGCCGTGTCACCAGCAGTAGAACACAGGACCATTCTGTCCTCCATGGTGCAGTTTCCTCACTTGAATTTCGGGGCCTTACAGTTGAGTGGTTTCTTTTGCTTTGTTGAAAGTAGTCTTCTCAGTCTTGTTTGCTGGCTGCTCTTCATCGCTCTGTTTTCATGTGGGTCTACCTAAGGAGTCGGTTTTTTTTTTTTCCCCATATTATTGTTTTTGTTCAGTCGCTCAGTCCTGTATTTAGGCTGCTCTGGGTCTTCATTGCTGCTCATGGGCTTTGTCTAGTTGCGGCACCGGTTTCTCATCCTGATGGCTTCTCTTGTTGTAGAAGAGAGAGTGTGGCACATGGGCTGCAGTTGTTGAGGCATGTGGGCTCAGCAGTTGCAGCGCATGGGCTTATTTGCCTCGCAGTCCGTGGGCTCTTCCTGGACCAGGGATCAAACCCACATCCCCTGCATTGGCAGCAGGATTATTCACTAGACCACCAGGGAAGTCAAGAATCAATCTTTCGATCTCTTTTGGATTCCATCCACACTCCTTCACATGGTGATTTTATCTAATCCCATGCCTTAAATACCACTCATATGCTTATCAGTCTGAGTTTGACAGGGTAAGCCCAGAACTGACCTCTGGACTTTGGGGTAAAATATCTAAAAATTCAATATATTTGCTTGTATTACCAAGAAAAATGTTAAACTTAAAAATTAGCTTCTGGGAATTCCCTGGCAGACCAGTGGTTAAGACTCCATGTTTTCACTGCTGAGAGTATGGGTTCAACCCCTGGTTAGGGAACCAAGATCCTATAAGCCTTGTGCAGTGTAGCCAAAATGAAAAGAAACAATAAAAAGCTTTTCTAAAGTTTCCTCTCAAGCCATCTCGGTTAAGTGGGAGCTGTCAAAATTTGCAGTGATGTGGATGGACCTCGAGATTGTCATGCTGATGAAGTAAGTTAGAGAAAGATAAATGTCATGTAATATTGTTTATATGTGAAATCTAAAAAGGTCATATAAGTGAACCTATTTACAAAACAGAAATTGAGTCATAGATGCAGAAAACAAGCTTAAGGGTACCAAGGAGGAATAGGGGAGGGATAAATTAGATTAGGATTGACATATAACACTACTATACATAAAATAGATAGCAAATAAGAACCTCCTGTCTAGCATAGGGAACTCTACTCGATACTCTGTAATGACCTATATGGGGAAAGGGTCTAAAAAAGAGTGCATATTTGTATAACTGATTCACCTTGCTGTGCTGCAGAAACTAACAGCATTGTAAATGCTTTATACTCCAACAAAAAATGAAAAAATAAAGTAAAACTAGAGATATTTTTATTAAAAAAAATTAGTTTCTGATCTCTCAATTCAGACCCTGTTCCTCTGCCAGTCTTCCCTGTTTCAGTCAGAGTCCTCATTTTATTTACATGATTCTGAAACTCTAGGGTCAAATTTCCTTCCTGTGTCTTATATTCTTATCCCAGTCCTTCCATCAGTTAGCAAAGTCTGTTGACTCAACCTTAAAAACCTATCCAGACCTGTCCAATTCTATGTCCCCTGCTATCACTTTGAAGAAACTTGCTATTATCACCGTCTCTTGTACAAATTACTGTAATTGCCCTCTAACCGGTCTCTATATTTCTATTTGTTGCCCTATTTAATCTTCGAAACAGGCAGCTGAAATGATCCTATTAAAAAAGTAAGATGAATTTACCTTTATAGGGAAACTTCTTCAGTGGTGTAAAGACTTGCTCTCAGAGTAAAGACAAAGTTCTTAAACCTGTGAGGCTCTACACCGTCTGGTCCTCTGCTGACTCTTTGATCTAATTTCTTGATTTTCCTTTTCTTTGATTCTACTTCAGTCACAGTGGTCATCTTGCTGTGAATATTTTTTTCTTTTTTAAGCTAGGAAATTTCTCAGTGTGGGAGTTTTTGGCACCAACAAAATAAGCTTTCAGGACCGAGTTAATTAACTAAAAGAAGGGCTTCTATTCTGGTTGGTAATCTAAATTTTTTAGGGTCTAGGAAGGTGCCTGTACATCTATGCTTTGTTGTGAAAAGTAGACCAATTCAAAAGAAGGCTGGTTAATGAGCACACAGATTGCCACGATCCTTCCCACTTCCTTGCTACTGTATCTTCAGAAGTAGGGCAAGATCCTTTTAAGTTGACAGATCAGAAATTGATGATTTACTGATAGCTTGCTTATGACTGATTCAGAAATAGGGAAGTGCTAAGTTGGTAGGTAGAAGTTATTATTAACGTGTTTTGGAAAATACCGATTCTCTACCTTGACTCAGTCTTACTGAATAAGAATGTTAATGTGCTGTAACTAGTCAATAAATATTTTAAAGTTGTTATATAATTTTTATGTTTATCAAGGTACAAACTTAACTGCAAAAAATTCCCTAGTGATCTTTTTAAAAACACTAATAATTGGGCTTAACCTTGGAAATTAATTTTATAAACAGCAGGATTGAGAATTCATGGTCAAACAGAGCTAGAGATCAATATTTGTTGAATGAATAAAGTGAGTGAGTGACCACTGATTAAAATGTGAATTATTAAACACTTACATTCCTTGACAGTTCAGTTACATTCTTTCGCTCTTGGATTGTCTTTAGTTCCTCAATGTGAAGGGAAGACTAAATATTAAATTCCCTACTTTATATTATGGTTGGAAAAATCCTCATTAGCTTTTGTCTGAAATTTCTCCTGTTGTTTTTCTATTTCCTCACTGAAGCCAGAGCTGTATTTCTAGAGCTCAACCAATCTTATTATGTGCATATTTTAAAACTTGTGTTTATCTTTATTAATCTGGAACCTTTTGGTTGTGACAGAAACTCAACTCAAACCAGCTTAAGTGAAAAAAAAAAATTTTTTTTTTTGAATTGGCTAACAATAACAAACCTAAGTTAAATCTAGGATTCCACAGGATTCTATTTCCAGTTTTAGCCTAATTTCTCCCTTTTGCTTAATTCTTTTTTGTTATTTCTGATTTGCTTTTTAGCACTTTAGCATTCCTGGTAACCCAAGCAAAATTTCAAGATTAACCCAGATATTCAGCTTGGATCAGGGGTTTGTCTCTTAGCTGCCCTGGAGCCAGAAGTATGGGAATGGTCTAAGTGGTCCAATATGTGCCTGTAATGAGTGTATGTTTTTCTGTTTTTGAGAGTGTTTATATGGATTTGTACCACCCAATTCATATATACTGAGATTGGTCCAAAAGGAAAAAGAGGGGAGTCTTACCAGAAGAATGGAAAAATCCAGAGCAGACAAAATGACACAATAGGGTATATTCAGGACAATTTAATTGAGGTGTTACGCCAGTCCCCAAACCACTGCTGCGTGCATGCTAAGTTGCTTGAATTGTGTCTGACTCTTTGTGACGCCACGGACTGTAGCCCACCAGGCTCCTCTGTTCCTGGGATTCTTCAAGCAAGAATACTAGAGTGGGTTAGTTACCATTGCCTTCTCCAGGGGATCTTCCTGACCCAGGGATCAAACCTGCATGTCTTACGTCTCCTGCTTTGTAGCCTCTATAGCGCTGAAGATCATGACTTCTCCTGTACCCAGCATTTCAGTCACACTGAGCTACTTGTTTCTGGAACATGCCATGATCATTTATATTCTTGCCTCTATTCAGGGTGTTTCTTATATCAGGAATACCTGCCAAATGTCTATTCATTTTTCAAGGCATATCTTTTAATAATCTACTGCTGTAGAACAAACCATTTTGAAATTTAATTATTTATAAAAGCCATTTTATTATTTACTCATGAGGCTACAGTTTGGGCAGGACTCAGCAGAACAGCTGATCTCTGTTTAAGTAGTCATCCTGAACATCTCAGAGGGCTGGGGCCTCACCTCTCAGGAAGAGGTCGATTGGGCTCAGATATCTGAGACCTCAGTTCTCACTGTCAGCTCAGCCACTATTCACCTAAGGCCACTCACAGGCGCATATTAATTCCCCTCCATGTGTCTGGGCTTCTCCTGCGTTAGCATGACAGCTCAACGGAAAGAGAGAGGAGTGGAAGCTGCTTAACTCCTATGGCTCCAGACATCACTTCTGCTACATTCTCTTGGTCAAAGACAGTTGAAAGGCTGACTCAGATTCAAAGGAAGAGGAAATAAGCTTAGTGACGTATGCATTTTAAGTAGTGGCGGTGGGTGGGTGGGTTGTATGACTCTTCTTCCAAAACCACCTGCAGTATAAGTTCAACCTTATTTCCATTTTCCAGCAGACTGACTCAACTTCTGAATGACACCAATTAAAGTTAATAATGTTTGTATCTCTATTACTTGAAAAGAGTGCTTCTCATAGTATGCTCAACAGAATTTTTTGGAAAGCCAATAGATCCACTAGAGAAGAAGAAAAAAAGATTTTAGTCAACTAAATTGTAAAGGATTTCCCTATTACAGGAAGACTCAGCTTTTGTAATATGCTAATGTGCATTTTAAACCCAATGAGTAAGGAGGAGTAAGGAGGTTGCTTAGAGAATGAGAAAGGTTGCATAGTAGAATATTTGACTTGGAACTCTTTATATAGAGCAATTTCTGGGAAAGTATTCCATAACCCATGCTTTGGAAAATCTTGCCTAAACATTGTTTTTTACAAACTTGTGATAGTCCCCTTGTCATGTGATATTATAATTATTTATATATTGTACTGTGAGTCCTCCAATCATGGGATCTTTTAGTTTGTTTTATTTTATGTCCAACTATTACAGGGCCTACCACCTAGTAATCTTTTAGTAAACAGTTCAAGAAGAAGGGATAAAGAAAAAGAGTAAAGAAGGGAGGAAACTGAGTTTTAACCCATTTCATAAACTCAGCCTCCGTATATGCAAACTGACCATTTATGCAGTCCCCATTTTGTTAGAATCCTGTCTTCCTGTGCAGATTCTACAGGGGGACTTAATATTATTTCAGATCAGATAAAACCATGTTTCTCCTGGATATTTCCACTGTAATAGAAATAATAGTAGCCCCTGAAAGATGTCCACATCCTAATCTCTAGAACCAGTAATAGGTTACCTGGGCAAATGGAATTAACGTTGCATGTGAAGTTAAAGTTGCTAATCAACTGAACTTAAAATGGATTATTTTGGATTATCTGAATGAACCCAATATAATCACCATCTGAGCCACCAGGGAAGCCCCAATATAATCACAAGAATTCTTAAAAGTGGAAAAGGGGAACAGAGAAGACAAACAGAGCACTGAGGTGTGAGAACTCAGCCGGCTGTTGCTGGGTTTGAAAATAGAGAAAGGAGGCAATGGACTAAGGAGTGACCTCTAATGGTGACCTCTAGAAGCTGGAAAAAGCAAAGTAATGGATTCTCCTCTAGAGCCTCTTGAAGGAAAACAGCTCTGCTGATACCTAAGCCCCGAGACCCATTTTGGATTTCTGACCACAAGAATTATAAGATAATAAATTTGCATTGCTGTAAGCTGTGAAGTTTCTGGTAATTTGTTACAGCAGCCATAGAAAACTAATACAGCCATGGATGATTGCCGTATTTTCTGGTTGACTAGTGATTTAAAAGAAATTAAAGGCAAGGATGGTACAGCCCTGGCTGCAGTTAATTTATTTTAATAGATTCAGTTTTAATTACCTCCATGCGGCTCTGTAGAATGTTAGCAAATACACCATAGTCCACTTGTAAAACTGACTAATCTATATTAATAGATGCTCTCAGTATGGTATTTGATTCTGGGCTAGTTGTGCTATAGGAAGGCATGCATGAATATTTGTGGAGTATAGAATTGGTAATTCTTTAGGTTATATAACTCTGAGAAACATTGGGCTTTGAGGATGATTTGCAGCTTACAGAAGTAGAGCAGTTTTAGAAGAAAAGAAACATTTCAAAATATGAGAATTTTAATAAAATATAAATAATTCATCCAAAATATGTTCAGTTATTTAAGTTTTCTTTCCTCAAGTAACCAGTAAGCATCTCCCCTGTGCCTGTCATGGTCTCAGGTGGTGGGGGTATACTAGTGAGGTGAAAGTGAAAGTGAAAGTCAGCTCTGTCTGACTCTTTGCAACCCGGTGGACTATACAGTCCATCGAATTCTCCAGGCCAGAATACTGGAGTAGGTAGCTGGTCTCTTCTCCAGGGGTCTTCCCAACCCAGGGATGGAACCTAAGTCTCCCACATTGCAGGCAGATTCTTTACCAACTGAGCCACTAGGGAAGCCCAGCATGGTCAATTAAGGTCCATATCTTTTACTGGAAGAAACTGACAAAAATTTTATTTTGAATCAATGTGAATAATGCTTTAATAATATTTACAAATTATTATAGATTAGATGAGAGTTTAACTATCCAACTTTTAAGAAATAAACTTTATGATGCCATTAATATTGCACTGTACCTTTAAAATACTCAGATGAACAGCTATAAAAATAGATTCCAGGAAGAGGAAAAGGTAAAAACATTTATTTCTCAAAAAATAACATTTGGTTGAGAGATAGAGAGTAATTTTTGGCCCTGGGTAGAAACTGTGCATGAAAGATGAACATGGTAGAAGGGGAGGAAGATACTGAAAATTTTCCTGGGGAAACCATGCAATGACTATGAATATGAGGGTCTCTGTAAACGTAACAACAACATTGTATTTCACTCTGAAGGATGTGGGGAACAAAGAGCTTTTAAGCAAACCCATAAGAGCAAATTTTCTTCAGAGAAATTAAAGATATGTGGATGATGAATTGGAGAGATTTTATTAAAATGATTCAGAACAACATGATGAAAACTTAGACTAGAAAGGTGTTATTGGTTGAGATTGTCTGGAAATTAGAAAATTGGATGACACAATGAGCAGATTCTATAGATTTGGTGATTGAAGAAAAGTAGAATGAAAAAAAAAAGCAACTCTAATGGTAGTAGTTCAGGCAAGTAGTGAAACTACCTTTCCTTATTCAGATATAATAAAAACATGTATGTCACTTATCATGATTAAGTTTCTTTCTGATGACAATAATAAAAAATACAACTCAAACTTGTGCTACAAAATAAGAAAACACAAAGTCTCACATATCTTAAATGACAGTAAAACTTTGAAGAGGCTTGATATGGTGAGTCAAATAATGTAATTCCAAAACAGTTTATATCTCCTTTCAACTCTACTTACATTGTCTTTTTACTTATATTGATTCATAGCACTGTCTTCAACAAATATTTCTACACAATGATACTTGTTAAAATAGTGTCTCAATTATTTTGAATATTTTACCAGATTTAGATATGAAAATTACAGGTCTTCTAAATTCCATTCCTTTGCAGAGTAAAATTAAATGATTAAAATTAAAAGCAAGATCTCCATGAATATATGCTTTCCATAGTTGAAATATTATAAAAATAAACTGTAGAATTGAAAGATTTAAACCTGTATTCTAAATATTTGAACTCTCACAATTAATTAGCTCAAATCCACTGTTTCTTTTGTAGGAAAAGTAAATTTCAAGATGTCCCTGTTTGCAAGCTTTATTTTTAGTAATTAAAATTTAGTAACTTATCTTTAGTAAATCTTAAGAAGCTGAACATTTCTGTTCTTTCACTTCTTGAATAAATTGATTAAAGATTTTTGATTGATTGTGAATGGAATGCAATCCAAATTAAAGGTTTTGGTCGTAAATCAAGTTCAGTACCATTGTAGAGCACTTAAACTGATACCCAAGTAATTCTTAAAATGTTTGAACATTTCTAAAATCCAGTTAATGATGGCAGAAAAAAGAAACCACAAGTAAATTCATGTTGAAATGTGTTTTAATGCAACAGCAACCGTATATACACAAAAATTATATTTAAGTTTTTCTATTTCTATACACATGTATTTACAAATTTTGACTGTAGCTTATTTCAAAGCAATTACTAATTTATGTTACACAAGACATTCTGAGTATATTTTTTGATCAACAGCTTGTTTTACTCAAATCTTGACATAAATGGCTGGCATTCCAAGTGTTTGGGAGGGACAGCTGAGTCTAAAACTTCTACACTAGACCTGAAAATATAACTTTTTACTAAATGTCCTATTATAAGTGTTTTATTAGAAAATATTCTCATTCTGCCTTCAGAAGGGAGACTTTACATCTGGAAAAGAAGAGTGAAAAAAAGACTGGTTATCTTCCAGATAGCCATGAGTTAAAGTTAGAACACTGATCATTAGACATGAATTTTATCCATTATTATACAAGATCATAGCAGGAGCTGAAAGTAAAATTTTAATGCAACTACTATAAATAATGCATTACTAAAAATGAAAAACCTAGGATAAATGTTGAACTGAACAGGAATTGAGACAATATGCATATATTCAGGCAAATTTGGATATACCCTCACCCTTATATTAAGACATTGTGATTATGAATTCAGACTATGTATGGCAAACATATCATAAAGGTTAAACAATAAGAAAAAAACACTAAACCTTACATTTATGTCAAAAATGCCTATGTCTGCTATTTCCATTGTGCTCATATGATTCAGGTTTCAAACTTCCTGATCAGTTGACATAATTCCACTAGCAAGAGTGTATTAAGGCAGATTTATGGAATGGAATAGAAATCTGACTCTGCCAACTCCTAGCTCTGTGACCATCAATACACAAGCTACTTTTCTGAAATTAGCAGTTTACCTTTTAATATGGGAATGATGCTATTTCCATTAAAGTGTTCTGATAAGGACAATATGAGTTCACAACAGCAAAGTGCTAATACTATTGTAGTAGCTCGATAATTTAATTTCCTTCTATTTGCCCCTTTCCCTTCACTTCACTTTTATGTCAAGAGTGAGATACTTCCCACCCACACATCCACATTAAAAAGACTAAATTAAGTGTAGTGACTATCTCTAAAAAGTCTTCCTTCTCTAAGTTTTCCTGGAATGAGGACACATTTGGGTGCTGGCAAAAGGATTTATAGTCAGTTAGCATTGAACATAGGGCTTCCCTGGTGGCTCAGTTGGTAAAGAATTTGCCTGCAATGCAGGAAACCTGGGTTCCATCCCTGGGTTGGGAAGATCTGCTGGAGGAGGGCCTGGCAACCCACTCTGGTATTCTTGCCTGGAGAATCCCCAAGGACAGAGGAGCCTGGCAGGCTGCAGTCCGTGGAGTCACAGAGAGTTGGACATGACCGAGCGACTAAGCACAGCAAAACACAGCACTGAACATAATGCTGGTGGATTCGAGGAAGAAATGAAACTGTTTAAAGGTCTAATGGTACATTTTAGATTCTAGCACTTCCAATATGAGTTTCTATAATGTCAGGGAGGCTTCCCCGCCCCCATCTGTGGGCATGGGGAGTTAGGAGATCTGTTTAAAGAAAGAAAATATTGTGTGTTCAAATATCATAAAGTGACCCTTTGAAGAAACTAGCAATCAATAAAGAGGAAAGTAACAGTTCCTTTATGTCTCCCCAAAGATGACTTTCTTGAATCAAAATCACCTTGAACATACATGATGAATAAATTGCCATATATGTAAAAATATAAATAGCTCATAAAAATCATTAGGTAAAATAACAAATTAAAAAAACAGGAGTAATGAGTAAGTCATTATAGAAGAGGAGCCCTGAAATGTCATTAAACGTGAAACAATTTTCAGCTACCCTGATTAAGAATTGCAAACATGAGACAAAAATGAAATATACAAATGTGACATGCCATTTTACATCCATCAGACTAGCAAAAATTAAGTTTAACACTAACAGTTATTAGCAAAGATGTGAAAAACTGGAGTCACAAAATCACGTTAACATTTGGGAGAGCAGAGTTAAAACTACTTACTAAAATTGTCAATGTGCAACCCTACGAGTAACAATTCCTATGTGCTTTGGAATTATTTTCTATACAAATTCTCTAAAATGTGTAATAGGAGAATTGTGAAAGAATATTTATGACACCATTGTTAATAAAAAAAAAATTCGACAAATGATCAAAAGCTAATGCTGAAAAAGTGGAAAATTTAGTATGATATATTTTTACACTTCAATGCTTGACAACAATTAAAAAGAAAGAAGTGTACTTCTTTAAAGCACAGGTCATCTCAAAAAATGTTTTGACAGAATAGGTTATTTGAAGAACAATATGTATAATAAATACATATACAAATCTAAAACCATAGATAATGCTACATATCAGTTGAATTCAGTCTCTGAGTCATGTCCAGCTCTTTGGGACCCCATGGACTGAAGCACCTTCAATCATTTCAGCATCAGTTCAGTTCAGTCGCTCATTCATGTACGACTCGTTGCGACCCCATGAACCACAGCATGCCAGACCTCCCTGTCCATCACCAACTGCCAGAATCTACCCAACCCATGTGCATCGAGTTGGTGATGCCATCCAACCATCTCACCCTCTGTCATCCCGTTCTCCTCCTGCCCTCAATCTTTCCCAGCATCAGGGTCTTTTCCAATGAGTCAGCTCTTCACATCAGGTGGCCAAAGTATTGGAGTTTCAGCTTCAACATCAGTCCTACCAATGAACACCCAAGACTGATCTCCTTTAGGATGGACTGGTTGGATCTCCTTGCAGTCCAAGGGACTCTCAAGAGTCTTCTCAACACCACAGTTCAAAAGCACCAATTCTTCGGCACTCAGCTTTCTTTTTATTTATTTATTTACTTTTTCATTTATTTTTATTAGTTGGAGGCTAATTACTTCACACCATTTCAGTGGGTTTTGTCATATATTGACATGAATCAGCCATGGAGTTACATGTATTCCCCATCCCGATCCCCCCTCCCACCTCTCTCTCCACCCGATTCCTCTGGGTCTTCCCAGTGCACCAGGCCCGAGCACTTGTCTCATGCATCAAAAGCACCAATTCTTCGGCACTCAGCTTTCTTTATAGTCCAACTCTCACATCCATACATGACTACTGGAAAAACCATAGCCTTGACTAGACAGACTTTTGTTGGCAAAGTAGTGTCTCTGCTTTTTAATATGCTGTCTAGGTTGGTCATAACTTTCCTTCCAAGGAGTAAGCGTCTTTTAATTTCATGGCTGCAATCACCATCTACAGTGATTTTGGAGTCCAGAAAAATAAAGTCAGCCATTGCTTCCACTGTTTTTCCCAGCATCAGGGTCCTTTCAGATGAGTCAGTTCTAGCATCTGTTGGCCAAAGATTTGGAGTTTCAGCTTCAACATCAGTCCTTCCAGTGAACACCCAAGACTGATCTCCTTTAGGATGGACGGGTTGGATCTCCTTGCAGTCTAAGGAACTCTCAAGAGTCTTCTCCAACACCACAGTTCAAAAACATCAATTCTTCGGCGCTCAGCTTTCTTTATAGTTCAACTCTAACATCCATCCATGACTACTGGAAAAACCAAAGCTTTGACTAGACAGACCTTTGTTGGCAAAGTAGCGTCTCCGCTTTTAATATACTGTCTAGTTTGGTCATAATTTTCCTTCCAAGGAATAAGCGTCTTTTAATTTCATGGCTGCAATCACCATCTGCAGTGATTTTGGAGCTCCCAAAACAAAGTTTGTCAATGTTTCCATTGTTTCCCCATCTATTTTCTGTGAAGTGCTGGGACCAGATGCCATGATCTTAGTTTTCTGAATGTTGAGCTTTAAGCCAACTTTTTCACTCTCCTCTTTCGCTTTTTTCAAGAGGCTCTTTAGTTCTTCTTCGCTTTCTACCATAACTATGGCATCATCTGCATATCTGAGATTATTGATATATTTCTGCTGGCACTCTTGATTCCAGCTTGTGCTTCATCCAGCCCAGCATTTCTCATGATGTACTCTGCATAAGTTACATAAGCAGGGTGACAACATACAGCCTTGACGTACTCCTTTTCCTATTTGGAACCAGTCTGTTGTTCCATGTCCAGTTCTAACTGTTGCTTCCTGACCTGCATACAGGTTTCTCAAGAGGCAGGTCAGTTGGTCTGGTATTCCAATCTTTTTAAGAAATAGAGGAAAATAATAGAATAGAAAAGACTAGATATCTCTTCAAGAAAATTAGAGATACTAAGGGAACATTTCATGCAGAGATGGACACAATATAGGATAGAAATGGTATGGGCCTAACAGAAGCAGAAAATATTAAGAAGAGGTGGCAAGAATCCACAGAAGAACTATTCAAAAAACATCTTCATGATCCAGATAATCACGATGGCATGATCACTTACGTAGAGCCGGACATCCTGGAATGTAAAGTCAAGTGGGCCTTAGGAAGCATCACTTTGAATAAAGCTAGTGGAGGTGATGGAATTCCAGCTGAGCTATTTCAAATCCTGAAAGATGATGCTGTGAAAGTGCTGCACTCAAAATGCCAGCAAATTTGGAAAACTCAGCAGTGGCCCCAGGAGTGGAAAAGGTCAGTTTTCATTCCAATCCCTAAGAAAGGCAATGGCAAAGAATGCTCAAACTACCACACAATTGCACTCATCTCACATGCTAGTAAAGTAATGCTTAATATTCTCTAAGCCAGGCTTCAACAGTACGTGAACTTTGAACTTCAAGCTGGATTTTGAAAAGGCAGAGGAACCAGAGATCAAATTGCCAACATCTGTTGGATAATTGAAAAATACTACACATGGATATATATAAATGTGTTGTCTGTTTACCTATCAATATCTATCAGAAGTTGTTATGAGTTCATGAATTTACTCATGTTCCTATCAATCCTTTAATATATTCATTTATGTTTTAAAATGTACTAGAATAGCAGACTTAAAATTCATAAGCATGATTGCCTGGGAATAGGAAGGCAGTTGCTGAAATGAAACTAGATAAAGCAAAGAACCTTGTAAACTTCACTTATAATGTGTATCTTTTTATAATTTAAGAAATGAAGCAAAGTTTACAAAATATAATAATTGTCTATTTTAGGTGGTAGGTACCTCTACGGGTTATACCATTCTAAATTTTCATTTTAATCTTCTTTCTTATTTGTCCAGAAACAAGATTTCTAAATGAAAGAATTAAATATACATAATGCTGGGTTTTGCCTTTGACTGTGTGGATCACAATAAACTGTGGAACATTCTGAAAGAGATCAGAATATCAGACCACCTGACCTGCCTCTTGAGAAACCTGTATGCAGATCAGGAAGCAACAGTTAGAACTGGACATGGAACAACAGACTGGTTCCAAATAGGAAAAGGAGTATGTCAAGGCTGTATATTATCACCCTGCTTATTTAACTTCTATGCAGAGTACATCATGAGACATGCTGGGCTGGAAGAAGCACAAGCTGGAATCAAGATTGCCAGGAGAAATATCAATAACAACAGATATGCAGACGACACCACCCTTATGGCAGAAAGTGAAGAGGAAGTAAAGAGCCCCTTGTTGAAAGTGAAGGAGGAGAGCGAAAAAGTTGGCTTAAAGCTCAATATTCAGAAAACTAAGATCATGGCATCTGATCCCATCACTTCATGGCAAATAGATGGGGAAACAGTGGAAACAGTGGCTGACTCTATTTTTCTGGGCTCCAAAATCACTGCAGATGGTGACTGCAGCCATGAATTTAAAAGATGCATGCTCCTTGGAAGAAAAGTTATCACCAAACTAGACAACATATGAAAAAGCAGAGACATTACTTTGCCAACCAAGGTCCGTCTAGTCAAGGCTATGGTTTTTGCAGTAGTTATGTATGGATGTGAGAGTTGAGCTATAAAGAAAGCTGAGCGCCAAAGAATTGATGCTTTTGAACTGTGGTGTTGGAGGAGACTCTTCAGAGTCCTTTGGACTGCAAGAAGATCCAACCAGTCCATCCTAAGGGAGATCAGTCCTGAGTGTTCATTGGAAGGACTGATGTTGAAGCTGAAACCCCAGTACTTTGGCCACCTCATGTGAAGAGCTGACACATTGGAAAAGACCCTGATGTTGGGAAAGATTGAGGGTAGGAAGAGAAGGGGACAGCAGAGGATGAGATGGTTGGATGGCATCACCGACTCAATTAACGTGAGTTTGGGTAGACTCTGGGAGTTGGTGATGGACAGGGAGGCCTGGCGTGCTTGCAGTTCATGGAGTTTCAAAGAGTCGGACATGACTGAGCGACTCAACTGAACTGAACTGAATGCTGGGTTTTTAGCCCTTGAAATCTGAACATGTTTTTACTGACTAGAAAAAGCAAATACAGTCCTTTGTAACATCTGTAATGGCCTATGAAACAATTCATAAAGGGGTGGAATTTGGCATCTTTCCTGAGGATCCAAATCTACAAAAGCCTTTCCCTGGTAATTATGTCTACCAGTGAGAGAAGTGACTCTGAGAAGTGAAGTAATTATGGAAGATTAGAGGTATAAGAGAACTCAGGAAACCATCCAGGAAGAATCTGCCATTTGAGTGATAAAGAAACTGAGATCCATGTAGTTGCAGCAACTTGGCAGAAATTATGTATTGTCATTATTGGCAGTCAATTCTCTGGACTTCTCATTGAGCACACCACACACAGTCACACGTGCTCCTTCTGGGAACCCAAATTACTTTTTCCTGTCCCAGTGACTTTTGCTTCCCGGCAAAAGCAGTGAAGTCAGAAGCAATGCCAAGTAGCCATTCTTGTGTTCTTCCCTGAGCCAAATAGCAGGGGTGGGGGTATTCTGCTGGGATCTACGTCAAGGTCTGGGCTTTCATCCATCATCTGTCAGATCCATTCCACGGACACACCCAGCTCCTCCTTGTCCTTGTATCATCACACAGGTTGTGCTTCACTCTCATTGACTTCAGGAAAATCCAGAGGGCAAAGTTCCTTCTTGGGAGATGCAGATTTGCACGGCTTTGAAGGCTTGTAAGGGGCTTATTAATAAAGGCTGGAATTAATTAAAAGAGAAGGTCAAAGGAGCTTAACCACCTATTACTCTGGAAGGACAACAGGCACCAAAAGAGTGACTGTTATTGATTAAGCATTTTGATTGCCTACTTGGACAGTCAATCAATACTAAAAAGTCAGATTCGTCAAAATATTAAACAAAATGAAGACAAGGATTTTAGCTTGGAGCCTGAATTCCTGATGTTTTGCTAAAAGCTAGGTGGAAACCTGTTTGCATTCAGGTGAATTGCCGGAAAATAAGTGAAGGCAGAGTGATGGATTATTGAGCTGCTTGAAAAGCAATAGTTGCTGCCTGCGGCTCTTGTAATTTACTCTGGAAACATGTGTCCTGAGGCTTGTGGTAAGAGTAGATCAGATATAATGGGTATTTTTTTCAGCATTGGAACATAAGGGATATTTTTCTTTCAATTAAGGACCAAAAAGCAGCTCCTTATTGGAGAATCCATTTCAAATGTTAAAGGAATGTAGGTGATTGTTCTCATTTTATAATTGAAAATAGTCCAACAGTTCTAAAAAAACAGTGCTTCCAAGATCTAAAAGAGAAGTCAAGGCAGAACGGAAGGTTCATGCCATTTCTACCTCAAAGGCAAAGCTAACATTTACATGCTGCTTAGTAGTAGATGGAGGGCTTCCCTTGTGGCTTAGATGGTAAAGAATCTGCCTGCAATGCTGGGGACCCTGGTTCGATCCCTGGGTTGGGAAGAGCCCCTGGAGAAGGGAATGGCAACCCAGTCCAGTATTCTTGCCTGGAGAATTCCATGGATAGAGGAGCCTGGCAGGCTACAGTCCATGCCGTCACAAAGAGTTGGATTCAACTGAGCGACTGTCACTTCACTTCACTTCACTTAATAGGGGGATCAGGCAACATTGATTCATTTAATTTTCATGATAAATCTCTGAGGCAGGTGTTAATATTATCTTTAATTTGTAGCAGGAAGGGGGACCCTCCCAGGGTCTGAAAACGGGCTGTTGTCTAACACTCAGAAATATCCAAGGAGACACACATGTTGAGTAAGCAAGAGTCACGTGTTGACTAAGGAAGAGATAGTGGGAAGGGACGCCTGATAGAGAGCAACAGGGTAAGGGAATCCAGGAGAACTGCTCTGCGACATGACTCACAGTCTAGGGTTTTATGATAATTGGGTTAGTTTCCGGGTTGTCTCCGACTAATCATTTTGACTCAGGGTCCTTCCTGCTGGCACACACATCACATCACTCGGCCAAAATAGATTCCAGCAAGAAAGATTCTGGGAGGTTAGTAGAACATATAGACTGGAGTCTCCCCTGTCCTTTGTCTTTTCCTGAATTCTTTCAGTTGGTGGTGGCTTGTTCTGCATTCCTTACCAGGACCTCATGTGGCAAGATAACTCATGTAAGTGGTTACTATGGTGCCTGGCCAGGGTGGGTGATTTCAGCCAGTGCTTTCCCTAACGCTTTTATGGATAGGGAAACAATCACAGAGAAATAATTTTTCCCAGTGTTCACTCAGCTGTTAGTTGCAGAGCTGTGCTCTGAATTGAGAAAGTTTGTATCCCTTAGCCACTAGACTAGTAGCTTTCCAGTTTTAACATAAACCAGAATCACCTGGAAGGCTTGTTAAGCCACAGGAGGTTGGGCTCTATCCCCGGAGTTTCTGATTTAGCAGCTCTGGGGTGTGACCAAAGAATCTGAATTTCTGACGAGAACCAAATTAATGCTATTACTCCTGGTCTAAGATTCAGGCTTTGAGAACCACTGTACTAGGCTATAGGACTCGACAGGTCCCTGCTTCCCTACCTGAGATTCTGCAACATTCACACTGCAAGTGGCACATAGATGTGATTCTTAGACTGTCCATTCCTCTCAGATGTGGGGTCACAGCTCATCACCCAAGCATAACACCATGGATAATGAAAACTTTTTAATTATAGCATCTATGTTTGCCTTTTTATTAAAGTTTATATAAAATTATTCAGAATCTATCACTTCCTCCCATCTCCCACCTCTAGCCACAACTAACCTGTTTGCTATATCTGTAAACTTTCTTTTTCTTTATTAGATGCCACATGGAATAGAGATCATACAGTATTGTCTTTCTCTCTCTGACTTACTTTACTTAGCATAATGCCCTCAATATCTATTCATGGTGTCACAGATGGCATGATTTTATTCTTTTTATGGCTAATATTCCATTATATGTCTACTGTACCCCGGGGAGGAAATGGCAGCCCACTCGAGTGTTCTTGCCTGGAGAATTCCATGGACAGAGGACCCCAGTGGGCTGCTGTCTGTGGGGTCACAAGGAGTCAGACACGACTGAGTGACTGAACACACAGGCCCATATATATATTGTGGAGGCATAAAAAAAAGATTCATTCTTGTCTTTAGCTCATCTAATAATGAAATGAACATAAATCAGATTAACAAGAGAGAAATTAATTTTGTATGCACAGAAGACCCAAAGATATGGGACTCAAGGGCAAATTGGGCAGTTGAGGCCTATATGCCATCCTGAATTAAGAAATGAGATAGGAGTTTGGGGTTTCAAAGCAGAGGAGAGTGCCTCACTGAATGATGAGAAGAGCAGATGTTTGGTAATTAGAAGATCTTTCCGATAGAAAAAGCTATTTCTGGTAATAGCTCTTTTTCTGGTACAGGCCCTCTGAATTCTTTTAGGTAGGTAAGGGAGAGGTAAAAGTTTTTCCTGAGTCTGCTGCATCTTGATTGCCTTCAATTCAAAATGATCCATGTGCCAAAATGTCATAATTTGGGGTGGTGTATTCTGTTTCCTTTCAATGTATCATAATTTCTTTATCTGTTCATCTGTTGACATACCTGAGGTTGTTTCCAGGCTTTATGTGTTGTAAATAATGCTGTAGCGAACATGGGAATGCACATATTTTTTGACTTAGTATTTTCATATTCTTCAGGTATGTACCCAGATTTCTGAATCATCAGGTTGTTCTATTTTGAATTTTTTGAGGAACCTCCATACTCTTTTCCATAGTGGTTGTACCAATTTACTTTCCCACCAACAGTTTACAAGGGTTCCATTTTATGTATCTCAGGTTTTGTGTTTAGTCTTCTGATTTCCAGTTTCAGATTTTCAAGTCTTTAATCCATTTTGAGTTAATTTTTCGGTATGATGTAGGATAGTGGTTGAGTGGACACAAAAATTTTTGATGAGTAAGTAAAAGGAGATACAAAAGGACCAATCAAAGGTTATGTGCATCATCTTTTAGGGCTAGATGTGATACATCTTATGACTAACGTGTATTATCTGTGCATTGAATTATGACCATAATTGTGTCATTTCCCCTCACTCAGTGGTGGTTGCTCTATATCTAGTTTTTTATTGATGCTTCACAGTGTGTATTTTCATACCCCTAAGGTGTTTCCTTTGACTGAATCCTCCCTCAACTCTTACTGATAAACAGATGTCTGATAAACAGACATCCTACTCACCCTTCAAGGCCTCTGTCAGCTCCATTGTAAAGTGTGAAGTTCACCATGGTTGAAGGGGACCTGAATTGAAAAGATAACCATTGTCTAGACTCCTTTGTGGTAAAGAGAAGTAGCACTACAAGTCCACAGCTTGAACTCCTCAGAACACAAGCTTTGTTCATTCCTCTTGGCTCCCACATCAAGACATTCTTGTCTCTATCCTTGCTTTTTTCCCTATATTTACTCACTTCTTTTTGACCTTATGCATTGAGTGCCTCACGTTCAGATTCTAGATGAATGCAAAGAGTGCATGACTAATATCTTGACTTTAATCTTGTCCCTTGTGGTGGGGAGGTTCCAAAAAACAAGTTACATAAGTTCATCAAACAACTCTGAATTCCCATGAACTTCTCCAAAAAGTTCAACTAGTAAAAAGAGTCTCAATTACCTTTGAAGTTCAAAAACCTTCAAATCTCTAGCAAAATCAAAGCTATGGAAATGCATAGAAACCCCTAATAAAGCTTGTTTTATTCTTGAATCCTCCATTTGTAGGGTCTTACAGAAACATCATCTAACTTTGGAAGTTGATATCAAATGAATGTGAACACCACTCCTGAATCTTATGCAAAAAGAATGAAAGTTGGCAATACTGCGGCTTGGCTGTGATTCAGATGTGAGCAGGAAGGTGTGAATATCTCAGTATCTACACCCTCCTTCTCTCTAAGGTGCTTATGCTGCTTTGGAGTTGATGGAACTTAGGGTCAAAGTCAGAAAGAAGTTAGCCACCTCCACATCCTCTGGATGGAAGCCAGGCTTTGTTGTGTTCTACAGGTAATTAAGGAACTCATAGTAGACTTCTCTGAAATGGAGAGGACAGGAGGTCCCAGAGAGGGAAGAACTGTCATAATAAGCATCAAGAGTTCCAAACCACAAATGTAGTCTTTACAGATAAGAAAATTGAAGCTTCAAGCAGCTGAGAGGGCAGTATAGTGGCAGGCTAGGTTTCCAAGTTAGGAACCTTAGATTTCAGACTGTATTCATGCAGTCTCCATTTGAAAACCAAACAACAAACATACAGAGCCTCAGTTCAAGGTGGTCCTTGTACTTAGATAACTTTATGGAAGAATTGTGTAATATCCTGGGACTTCTTTCTCAGACACTTACCAATTCACTTAAGAAATTAGTTTGAGTTCTTCTTTCAGAATCCCGCTACCCAGTATTTGTGAAAGTGTAAATTGATGCATCCACAATGGAAAATAGCATGGAAGTTTCCTAAAAAACTAAATATAGAGTTATTATATCATCTAGCAATCCCACTCCTGGGCATATATCTGAAAATGTGAAAGGTCTAATTTAAAAAGATACATGTGCTCCAGTGTTCATTGCAGCAGAATTTATAATAGCAGAGACATGGAAGCAACCTAAATGTCTATCATCCAATGAATAGATAAAGAAGATGTAGGATGTATATACAGTGGAATATTACTCAGCCATAAAAGGAATGGGAAAATGCCATTTCCAGCAACATGGGTGGGCCTAGAGATGATCACACTAAGTGAAGTCAGAAAGATAAATGTCATATCACTCCTATGTGGAATCTAAAACAGTTGTATAAATCAACTTGTTTACAAAACAGAAACAGACTCATAGACATAGAAAACGAACTTATGGTTACAAAAGGAGAGGGAGGAGGAGGGATAAATTAGGAGTATAGGATTAACAGACGCACACTACCAAGTATAAAATAGATTAAACAGCAAGAATTTACTATATAGCATAGGGACCTGTATTTGATATCTTGTAACCAACTACAAAGGAAAAGAATAAAAAAAGAATATAGATATATACATATATTAGAAAAAAATTCCCTTTTCAGTCTGACCTTATGGATATTTATTGTGTGACTTCCATATGTACTGGATTTAGAAAGGTCTTGCCTGGTGGCTCAGCTGATAAAATCTGCCTGCAGTGTGGGAGACCTGGGTTTGATTCCTGGGTTGGGAAAATCCCCTGGGGAAGGAAATGGCAACCCACTCCAGTATTCTTGCCTGGAGAATCCCATGGACAGAGGATCCTGGTGGGCTGTAGTGCGAGGGTTGCACAGACTCGGAATGACTGAAGCAACTTAGCATGCACACACACAATGGGGCTACACAGTCCAATAACCCATCCGCCCCTTTGAGTAGCCTTTTCAAAGGTACTTCTCTCTGACCATTAGTTCCTCCCTGAGTATTGTGAGGTTGAGATTATATAATGTGTATGAAACTGTTTCACAAATTCTTTAAAAAAAAATAATTTAAAAAGCAAACCTGTGGATTTCAGTTTATAGAGGTAACTGCTATCATTACCCTTAATAAAAAGAGAGAAACCGCTTTTGCATAAGCATTTTGTTTGAGAATGTAAATAGAGTATTAAGAGAGGAGGAAATGAATAACTTCTGTAGGCCACCTCCCTAGAGGCAGCAATTACCAAGAACAATTAAGCAGAGCTTTTACCCCAATGGCCAGAGAGCTCTGACTCACAGCTGCTCAGTATCTGACAAGGATTCGGCTGACAGGCTTTGGTGAGAGGAGGATTACCTGGCAGTCTCCACCGGGGACTGGGATATCAAAAGCTGCAGCTTTGGCCATAGTGCTATTAAAACCTTGAGCCTCAATTCTCTCTGGCTGGTGCAGAGCTCAGGCAGTTGGCTGTGTTTGCTTCTCATGAATCATTAGACTGCGTAGTTTGAGTCTCATTAGCATCCTTAATGAACTTAGATACTTTTACACCCCGGTTATGGGGTAGACAGCCAGTGTAGCCCAGTTCCTAAATACAGCTCCCAGGAATGCTTAGCTTCTATGTGCTGGGCGTGACATACCACACTTGACCTCTGGAATTTTCTATCCTCTGAAGGTTAAGGTGTGAAAATGACTTATTTGGAGGGGGCTTCCCAGTACAAGAGACCTGGTGAAAACATAGCCCACTACTGCAGAGATAAAGAAGCTCAAATACTCCTTTTCCCCATCCTCGATAGATAGCGTGCAGGCATATGAGCTCAGCTCGGTCAGTTGGTTATTTCTCACTGTTACTTTGCAGTGGAGCCAGTAGAACAATGAAGCATCCTCAGTGCTAGATGGCAAAGATGGATCCAGCATCCATGATACCTGTGACATCCGGGCTGGTGGCAGCTCCCAGTATTAACCCCGCTGTTCCCATGCTAGTGTGACTATACCTGTGGTAACAATCCCTTTAGCTTCCTCAGCATTCTGCCCTTCTTGACTTTTTGACAACCGGTGAGCTTTCCTTCCTTCTTGACAATTCTTCATTTTATGGACTACCCTTTACACTGTCAATAGATTACCTTTCTGCTACATGAAGTAGATTTGTTCCCTGTCACTTGCAACCAAGATTGATGCAAACATGGAAATACTGGCGCTAGGAATCCCAATTAACAAAGACAGAATTAAAAAAATAATGTGAAGGAAATTAAGAAATATTCCTGTGTATAAAAGCCTGACAAATCAAATATACAGGGGCTTTCTCTTCTTCCCCCTGTTAAATTTTATATTTTCAACAACAACAAAAAATATCTCACAGGTTTACAGAATTTGTAGAGTAGAAGGGACCTTAAGGGCCACCTTGCCCGAACAGCCCAATTTAAAGGAAGTGTTTTACCCTAGACAGGGTGACAATAGCAGGTCTATAGATCTAGCAGATCTCAACCCAACTCTAGAATATACAAATCATTTTTCCTGACTGTGTGCTCTTTCAAATGCAAAACTGGCTTCTTGAATCTAAGAGCAAGGGAACAAAGTTTAACAGGAAGGAAGGCTGATGTTGGAATTGAAAGGTTGTTGCTGAACCATGAAAGATGCCAGGATTCTTGGCCTCCGGAGGAGAAGAATTTATTCCAGGGCCAGAGACGAGGCTTGGTCATTCAGAGTTTTTGTGTAATAGAGTTTTATTAGAGGATAAAAGGGATAGAGAAAGCTTCTGACTTAGACATCAGAAGGGGGCAGAAAGAGTACCCCCTTCGCTAGTGTTAGCAATGGAGTTATATACCTTTTAATTAGTTATTACAATGAATCAAAAGAATGTCTCAAGTTGGTGAAAATTTTATGAGACCCACTCCCACAATTTACGTTTTAAGATAACAGGATTAGCCAGAAGGTTTTCAGGAAGGAGAAAGTGTCCTCAAGCAGGATACGTTGCTGTTGTATAATCCCTAGTACAGAGTTTAAACTGAGTTGTGTAATTGACTAAGACTAAGAAATGTAGAGGAAAAAAAAGTTTGTCCTTTTCTCCTCTTTGAGAATTCCAGACCCCTGTCTCCACTTCGAGAGCCCCAGACCCCTTGCTCCTCCTTGGGGACCCTGGACTTCTTATCAATCTGCCTAGGAATTGACTCTCTCAGAATGGTACACTCCTCTGTATAAAACTGGGGCCTGCTTCAAGAGTAATGGGAGATGAGCACTGAGGTTATAAGTAGAGACCATCTGGAGAGTCTGGGGTTGGAGGGACTCATGAAGAAGCAGAGTGCTCTCTTAATTCTGTTATTCTTCACATCTTCAGGCTGCCTGGCAGCTTCCTAATAATAGTACTAGGAGGAACAAATAATCAATCTGCTTTAACCACTTTGATTTCCCTTTTCTGAATTTCCAGTTCTGGCTGGAGGGCCTCTCTTCTATTCCACCTCCATGCCAAATACTTCAGAGAACCTATTACAGTGCATCGTACTCTTCCAATTACTTTTCAGCCTGGCAGGGTCAGCTGTGAGTTCCTAGAATATCTCCCTCCCCAGCTCCGCTCCCTTTGTTCAAGACCCTGAGGACATCTCCAGACTAGGATGTTACAGCCATATCATAGGCATGTAAGTGTTTGTTAAATGTTGAGACTGAAGGAACATGCAGCAAGTATATTTGCCCTCAGCATAAATTAGATGTGCAAGAAAAGTAAAATCCCTTCTGTTCTCTTGCTGGTTTCTTCTACCTTGTCTTATAATGTCACCAAGTTAAAATTGTCAATTTAAGGATAAGTTCATATCCTCTGCTTTTAAATAAGAGATGCTCTGTTCAGGCATTTCAGTTTTCTTTCCCTCTTCCTTCCCCACCACCCCCCCCACCCCCCCCACCCCCCGCCCCCGAGTGACAATCCAATTAGGCAAAAAAAGCAGGGACTCTCAATTAGCCACCTTCACCTTTCATGTCCCTTGGGTCATCTTCCTTAGAATCATGAAAGGATTCTGAGAGAAGATTGTCCAGAGAAGAAGCCTCCCATCAAGCTTCCAGCTTCTTCTGACATCCCCTCTTGGAAGTTATATGGTATCACTTTCACCACATTCTCTTGGTTACCAAGGAAGAGAATTAGTCCCCATCTCTTTATGGAGGCATGTGTTATGAAGGTTACAATTAAGAAGTGATGCTATAGGCTGTCTTGACATCTGGTAAACCAGGGCCTCACTGCAAGTTTTCTTCCCTTCTCTGCTCTCACAGATAAGGTGTCCTAACTGAACAACTGTCCTTATTAAGAGAAGCAGGCACACTTCCCACTTATTTCTGGGTAGCTTGTTTCAGCTTGCAGAGCTATTTAAACAAGCCAGTCACTCTCTCCATCTGGGCCCAGGTGTCACCCCTTTGATATTACAATGCCTGCCTTTCACAGCCCCCGAATTTTCACTCTGTTCCCAAGTGCATCCCACAGGTGGCAGTGTATGGTACACGATGTCCTTTTCCCTAGGGCTCTGAATATATGCGACTGATAACTTCTGTTCATCTCACGTATCTAGTGTTGACTATTGTGTGTTCAGCCATTTCCAATAATCCTAAGGTGGGAATCTAGGGTGGGAATGGAATGAATAGAAGGCAGTTTAAGCATAATGACAAATAACCCAATTTTGTTCCTTATAATGGCTGAGTAATATTCCACTGTATATATGTACCACAACTTCTTCATCCATTCATCTGTTGAATAACATTTAGGTTGCTTTCATGCCCTGGCTATTGTAAATAGCACTGCAATGAATATTGGGTTGCATGTATGTTTTAGAATTATGGTTTTCTGTGGGTGTATGCCCAGGAGTGGGATTGACGGGTCATGTTTTAGTTCTATTTTCAGTTTTTTAAGGAACCTTTCTGCTGTTCTCTATAGTGACTGTATCGATTTACATTCCCACCAGCAGTGCAAGAGGGTTCCCTTTTCTCGACAACTTCTGCAGCATTTATTGTTTGTAGATTTCTGGATGATGGCCATTCTGACTGATATGATGTACACATGGCTGATTCACTTCTCTGTACTATAAAAACTAGCACACTGATGTGAAGAAACTATATACCACAATAAATGAAAGAAAGCAAAACAAAACCAGAATGGCAAGGTCACACTGCAGAAGATCCATATTAGATGCAGGATGTAATTCATTGTTGTGGTGATTGTTAGAAAGTATAATACCCACTGCATCTCATCTTACCCCCTTCCTCAATGAAATAAAGGAGCTCTCAAATATGCCCCTAAATGGACTGAAACTAAAATGAACTGGAATGGTTGAATTTAACTCAGATGACCATTATATCTACTACTGTGGGCAAGAATCCCTTAGAAGAAAGGGAGTAGGCATCATAGTCAGCAAAACAGTCTGGATTGCAGTTCTTGGGTGCAGTCTCAAAAATGACAGAATAATCTCTGTTTGTTTAAAAGGCAAACTATCCAATATCACAGTAACCCAAGTCCGTGTCCCAACCAGTAATGCTGAAGGAGCTGAACAGTTCTATGAAGACCTACATGACGTTCTAGAACTAACACCCAAAAAAGATGTTCTTTTCATGATGGGGGGTGGTGTGGAATGCAAAAGTAGGAAGTCAAAAGATACCTGGAGTAACAGGCGAATTTGGCCTTGGAGTAAAAAAATGAAGCAGGGCAAAGCCTAACAGAGTTTTACTAAGAGAACACACTGGTCGTAGCAAACATCCTCTTCCAACAACACAAGAGAAGACTCTACTCATGGACATCACCAGATGGTCAATAGAAAAATCAGATTGATTATATTCTTTGCAGCCAAAGAGGGAGAAGATCTATATAGTCAGCAAAAACAAGACTGGGAGCTGACTGTGGCTCAGATCATGAACTCCTTATTGAAAAATTCAGACTTAAATTGAAGAAAGTAGGGAAAATCACTAGACCATTCAGGTATAACCTAAATTAAATCCCTTATGATTATACACTGGAAGTGACAAAGAGATTCAAGGGATTAGATCTGATAGACCAAGTGCCTGAAGAACTATGAATGGAGATTTATTACACTGCACAGAGGCAGTGATCAAGACCATACCCAAGGAAAAGAAATACAAAAAGACAAAATGGTTGTCTGAGGAGGCCTTACAAATAGCTGAGAAAAGAGAAGTGAAAGGCAAAGGAGAAAAGGAAAGATATACCCATTTGAGTGCAGAGTTCCAAAGAATAGCAAGGAGAGATAAGAAAGCCTTCCTCACTGATCAATGCAAAGAAATAGAGGAAAACAGTTGAATGAGAAAGACTAGAGATCTTTTCAAGAAAATTAGAGACACCAAGGGAACATTTCATGCAAAGATGGGCACAATAAAAGACAGAAATGGTATGGACCTAACAGAAGCAGAAGATGTTAAGAAAGGTGGCAAGAATATGCAGAAGAGGTAAACAACAAAGGTCTTAATGACCCAGATAACCACAATGGTGTGATCACTTACCTAGAGCCAGTCATCCTGGAATGTGAAGTCAAGTGGGCCTTAGGAAGCATCAATATGAACAAAGCTAGTGGAGGTGATGGAATTCCAGTTGAGCTATTTCAAATCCTAAAGGATGATGCTGTGAAAGTGCTGCACTCAATATGCCAGCAAATTTGGAAAACTCAGCAGTAGCCACAGGACTGGAAAAGGTCAGTCTTCATTCCAATCTCAAAGAAAGGCAATGCCAAAGAATGCTGAAACTACCGCACAATTGCACTCATCTCACACACTAGTAAAGTAATGCTCAAAATTCTCTAAGTGAGGCTTCAGCAATATGTGAACCATGAACTTCCAGATGTTCAAGCTGGATTTAGAAAAGGCAGAGGAACCAGAGATCAAATTGCCAACATCTGTTGGATCATTGAAAAAGAAAGAGAGTTCCAGAAAAACATCTACTTCTGCTTTATTGACTATGCCAAAGCCTTTGACTGTGTGGATCACAACAGCTGTGGAAAATTCTTAAAGAGATGGGAATACCAGAGCACCTGACCTGTCTCCTGAGAAATCTGTATGCAGGTCAGGAAGCAACATTTAGAACTGGGCATGGAACGACATACTTGTTCTAAATTGGGAAAGGAGTACGTCAAGTCTTTATATTGTCACCCTGTTTAATTAACTTATATGCAGCATATATCATGTGAAATGCTGGGTTGGATGAATCACAAAGCTGGAATCAATATTTCTGGGAGAAATGTAAATAACCTCAGATATGCAGATTATACCACCCTTATGGCAGAAAGCAAAGAAGAATTAAAGAGCCTCTTGATGAACATGAAAGAGGAGAGGGAAAAAGTTGGCTTAAAACTCAATATTCAGAAAACTAAGATCATGGCATCCGGTCCCATCACTTCATGGCAAACAGATGGGGAAACAATGGAAACAATGACACACTTTATTTTTTTGGGTTCTAAAATCACTGTAGATGGTGACTGCAGCCATGAAATTAAAAGACACTCCTTGGAAGAAAAGCTATGACCAACCTAGACAGCATATTAAAAAACTTAGACTTTGCTTTGCCAACAAAGGTCTGTGTAGTCAAGGTTATGGCTTTTCCAGTAGTCATGTATGGATGTGAGAGTTGGACCATAAAGAAAGCTGATCACTGAAGAATTGATCCTTTTGAACTGTGGTGTTGGAGAAGACACTTGAGAGTCATTTGGACTGCAGTGAGATCCAACGAGTCCATCCTAAAGAAACCAGTCCTGAATATTCATTGGAAGGATGGTTGCTGCAGCTGAGACTCCAGTACTTTGGCCAGCTCATGCGAAGAACTGGCTCATTTGAAAAGACCCTGATGCTGGGGAAGATTGAAGGCTGGAGGAGAAGGGGACCACAGAGGATAAGATGATTGGATGACTTCACCGACTCAATGGACATGAGTTTGAGCAAGCTCTGGGAGTTGGTGAAGGACAGGGAAGCCTGGTGTGCTGCAGTCCATGGGATCACAAAGAGTCAGACATGACTGAGCCCCAATAAATTTAGAAGTCGTGGAGGAAGTTTTGTGATTTCGGACTAATTCTTACCACCATCTTTATCATTAATCTCAGTTTGAGATGGATAATCTTTATCCAAAAGCACCTTTTTGATGCTTTGGAACCCATTTTGAAATATGCTGAGTCATGTGGTAGATTTATTTTTTTTTAGTCTAGATGTGCTACTCTAGTCATGAGGCATTCTGAAATGAGTAGAGCCGGAAACTACACCCAGATAATCCATAGGTTAATATATTACAGGTGCTATCCCTGTATAAATCAAAGTTGGTTTTTAGTGGTAAGTTGTCAGCTAGGCCCATTCTGTTTAACTTATAGATTTTGGAGTCTTTTCCCCTGAAGCATCTTACTGCTTCAGATGTGTTTGGAGTGTTAATGAGTGTTTTGGGCTAACAAAAGACAGGATGTTTCTGTGGACCCATTTGGAAGGAATTCCTCAAAGACTTAGGACACACTTGGTTGTCATTTCTGCTGAAAAAGCCATGCCTATCTTGCAGACATCTATAGAAAGAAGACACTGGCACCTGAAGAACTAACATGGCAACATGTGTTCACTCAAATTATAGACATTGAATTTGTCAAGATTCTCGAGAGAAACAGGACCAGTAGGAGATTATATATATAGGATCATGCCATTATGGAGACTGAGAAGTCTCATGATCTACCGTCTGCAAGCTGGAGACCAAAAAATCCAGGGCTGTGATTTTGTCTGAGTCCTGAAGCCTGAGAACCAGGAACACTGATCACAGGAAAAGATGGCTGTCTCAGCTCAAGTAATCAAGCAGGATGGAGCAAGTTCCTCCATGCTCCACCTTGGTTATATTCAGGCCCTCAGTGAATTGAGTGATCCCCATCCACACTGGGGAGGTCACCAGTTTAAATGCAGATCTCTTAAGGAAGCTGTGGTACATATACACCATGGAATATTACTCAGCCATTTAAAAGAATTCATTTGAATCAGTTCTAATGACATGGATGAAACTGGAGCCCATTATACAGAGTGAAGTAAGCCAGAAAGATAAAGAACATTACAGCATACTAATACATATATAAGGAATTTAGAAAGATGGTAATGATAACCCTATATGCAAAACAGAAAAAGAGACACAGATGTACAGAACAGACTTTTGAACTCTGTGGGAGAAGGTGAGGGTGGGATGTTTCGAAAGAACAGCATGTATATTACCTAGGGTGAAACAGATCACCAGCCCAGGTGGGATGCATGAGACAAGTGCTCGGGCCTGGTGCACTAGGAAGACCCAGAGGAATCGGGTGGAGAGGGAGGTGGGAGGGGGGATTGGGATGGGGAATACATGTAACTCCATGGCTGATTCATGTCGATGTATGACAAAACCCACTGCAATGCTGTTAGCCTCCAACTAATAAAAATAAATGAAAAAAATAAATAAATAAAAATAAGGCTTGAAAAAAAAATAATAAATGCAGATCTCTTCCAGAAACACCCTCACAGACATATTTGGAAATAATGTTTAACCTGCATACCCCATGGTCAGGCAAGTTGACATATAAAATTAACTGGCATAGCTATTGATCCTGAAATATGCAGCTTTCTGATCGTGGTTATGCTATCTGGGCTGTCTCTCAGTCCTGACCCCTTTCCCTTTTATGTGGTCCTCTCCAGTCTCCAGGTCCAACCTTACTGTGTTAGGTATCCACAACCATGCCTCTTCATATCCCAGTCTTCTGCCCCTTCCCAGGCTGGTTGATCCTCATTTAGTTTCCCTTGGACATAATTCTCTATTTTCTTTTCAATTTATTGCTAATGTGTCCACTCTAAATCTTGCTTCCTGTAGGGATTTCCTTTTTATTTTTCAGTAGACTTTTCTCAGAAACACTTGCTTCATGCAAATCAAGTACTTTGACTTTCAAAGCTGTTTCTTATAGAACTTTTGAGAGCTTATATTAAAAATAAAAAACTGAATATATTTCTCTCTGAATTACTGACATAGTAATATAATTCTCCTTGAGTTTGTCACAGTGTCTAGTACATGAATAAATATTCAGCAGGTGTCAGGTATTATAAAGTACGACTACTGTTATTCTTACTAGTATTACTACTGCTGATGAAAAAACCTAACAGTTATTTAAAAACAGAGGTAGAGCACCAACTCAGATATATGGATTCAAAGGCTAGCAATCTTTTAAACAGAAAAAAGACTTGTTTTACAAGAGTTAATTTATCATATGTTTGGCACCTGGATTAGAGCAGCAGTTCCCAACTTTATTGGCACTGGGGATCGATTTTGTGGAAGACAGTTTTTCCAGGAACCAGGGGTGAGGGTCGTGGTTTTGGGATGATTCAAGCACGTTACATTTACTGTGAACTTTATTTCTATTATTATTACATCAGCTCCACCTCAGATCGTCAGGCATTAGATCCTGGAGGTTGGAGACTCCTGGGTTAGAGAAAATAGAGAATGGAGAAATCATCTTCATAGTTCTCAGACTTATAAGAGAGGTTCAGCAGAGGTGGAGTGAATAAATGAACTTGTTTTAATGGAAGGAGAATACTGAAATTAATGTCCAGTGCAGTGAGTCGATGCAGAAATGGGATTGGTCTCAATAATTGAGACTACTGTGAGAGAAAAAATCTTCTACAATTTACAGTCTTCAGTTGTAGATGATCACAGATGTACACACTAACACACATTCTTACACATAAACATGGGAAAAAAGGCTTTATTAGAGGCACACCACCTCTTACTCTCATAAATGTAAATTTAAGATGAAGAGAAGAAAGGAAAAAGATGAGAAAGAGGCAAGAAGAGAGAAAAGTACAGATAGAAAGTAATGAGATCCAGTGATTACTTAGGAAGGTCTCACAAAAAGAAAAATCTCAGTTCTGAATATCAGAAATTTCTAAATTATATTTATTATGTTTTTTTTTTTTTTGAGTGTCTCTTCTTGTCTGCTAGATGACAAGCTCCTTAGAAGCAAGTAGTCACTTTAAGTTGATCCTGAATAGATTATGTACTTAATAAATTGAATGAGAGAATGAATATAAGAATAAAGGAATAATTGATTAATAAATAAAGGCACAAAAAGAAGCAACAGATCAGAAAATATAAAGACTCAGTTCTCCAAAAGGAAACGATTAACAGGCAGGTCTAAACTGCAGGAGTCGGGCCAGAAGCCTTTTGGGTGTGATCTGATTGCCTTCTGCCAAGTTCCCCGGCTCAAAAAATAACTACCCCACTGCCTATCAAAAGGCCTGAAGTTTTCTGTTAGAATTCATTGCTTTGGCCTCAAGGGCTTTTCTGCCTTTAAGAGTTGTCTGTTAAATTATAGGTATCTCTGGGATATATAAAATCCGAAGCTATTATCAGCTCGACCCTCAGGGAGGATTAGTTGATGGCTGGTAGTTGGGAAGGTGGATGCCTACAAAGAAACAAGAGGCAGAAAAGGAAGGAATCTAGATTGATTGAAAGTTTAATATGTCCAGTGTTTTATGTATATCATCTCCTTTAATCCTAAGACCAAAATTAAACCAAAACCAAAACACTGCTTAGTAGCTATTATTATACCCATTTTTGCAGAGAGGAGTCAAACTTTTAGAGGCTAAATCACCACCTGAAATAATTGCCTGTAGGAAGCAGAGTTGGAACGTGAATGGAGATTTGTCAAGCTCCTTCCTCTCACGGGGGAGAACCCACTGCCAAAGTGCAGGAGGAAACCCCAGGTTCTGACAAGCAATAATATTGTCCAGTGCTGGATACTATGATGTCTCCTAGTTTCCTTTTCTGAAAGGCCACTAACCATTTGTATTAGCTTCTCAGGGCTGCTGTGTAACAAAATACCCCAAACTAGGAATCTCAGATTTATTGGTTCATGATTCTGGCAGCCATTAAGTCCAAAATCAAGGTGTTGGCAGGGCCATGCTCCCTCTACGGCCTCTAGGGAAGGATCCTTCCTTGCATCTCCTAACTTTTAACAGCCCTATGGGCTCCAACTTCAACCCCCATCTACACATGAAAGTTATCTTTGTTTTTATTTGTCTTCACATGATATCTCTTGTGTCTCTGTCCTCTCTTCTAACAAAGAAACTAGTCATATTACATTAAAATTCACCCTATCAAATATGACCTAATTTTAACCAGATTATATCTGCAAAGAGTCTATATCCAAATAAGATCACATTCACAGGTGTGGAGTTTAGAATTTTAGCACATCTTTTGGGGGTACACAGTTCAACCCACAATCATTTATCTTATTTCATTTATTCTGAGATATGTATATACAATCTATATATAGATAGATGTATATGTATGCACACACACACATAAATCTATATATAGATGGCTTACCAAGTAAGTCTGTTTCAATGGAAGGCAGAGAAAGGGAAAAAAAAAAAAACAAAGAAGGAAGAGTTAGGGTTCATTTCTTTAAAGAAGGTGATTTTATTGTCATGCTGGAGGCCAGGGTCTCCTGCATTTGCATTCACACTAGGCAAAGAGCTCCAGAGGGATTAGTGCTTTAGAAAAGCTTGGCTATGTTTACTGTAGGAATAAAATGTTGAGCCAAGCCTTTCTTAGCGTATTTCTAAGAAAAGCAACTCAATATATTGCCATTTTGGAGATGAGAATGCTTCAAATGAGATTACCGCTGGGTTGTGATTGGAGATGATTTATCCTTTCAAATGACCAACTTATTTGCAAGACTCTCCAGAGTGACTGACTTTCTATTGCACATTTTGCTGTTTTCCCATTTATGGTAGGCAAAGACTAACGATCAGAACTGGAGCAAAAGTACTTTCAGCTCTGCATTCAAAGGATAGTCGTAAGGAGTTCTAAGAATCCTTGAACTTTTTTGTTTATTTTTTGCATTTGCGGTGCAGAGATTTCAGAGGCTCTGACTATCAATCCTGGCTTTCTTATTTCAAGGGAAAATTATCTACACTCAGTATCTGTGAGGGGGAAGCTTGAGAGCCTGGGAAGCACAGGGGCTTATTTGCTGAGTGGTCCTTTGGATAGTGCATTAGTCACAGCACAGCATGAATCAGAGACTCAGGAACCATCCTGTGGGCTCAGCGCACGTCTCTGCCCTGTCTCACCTTTCCTTTGCAGGCTGGATTCCAAGACTGACATTTGAGAAGATGGTAGAGGGTCTATCTCTATCAAAATATGCTCTTGGTATTTCCATCCAAACTTCCCTGCTTCACCTCCTTTTTCTGACAGAGCCTTTCTGGAAGAAAATGGCATCTATTTCCAGAGAAATGTCAGCAGAGTAGGCAATTAATATGAGTTGTCAGCATATCTTGGGGTCAGAAGATGCTAGAGTATTTCCTCAAGCGTTATTAGAATTCCATCTCTAACTCCTTGCATGATAGAGGGCAAAGGAGCTCCTTAAAAGGGAAGGAATAGGATTGATTCAGAAACAATTCTTGCATCAATACATACACACATGCACACGCACACACACACAATTATCATTGCCTGGTATTTACACTGATTCAATGCATACATTTTAATTACCTGTTAATTACAGTCCCCCACATGAGAGGTATGAGTATTGGCAAGGCAAATTTCAGGTCCTGGCAAAACTCACAATGTATGCATTGAATGTGACAGACACATATAGGGCTCTGAAAAAGACAGAGTGCTGACTTGACCGAGATGGCCTTAACGTTTTTGTCAACTTGTCTAAACTTGAGATAAGCTCTTCTTCTTGACTCTAGGCCCCTGACTTGCACTTTACCCTGGCCCTTATAGAATTCAGATGTCTCTCCCCTCTCTTTTCTTGGAACATTTACTTTAGAAAACTCAAATTCTTTTTCTATCCTTTAGTGATGTGAAACTTTCTATAAATCTCTGGCCAAAAAAATCTCTGCTTTGATGTAAAATGGACATGGAAATTTTGAGTCATATTCAAAATATTGACTTTATATATATGTGAGTGTGTATGTGTGTGTGTGCACATGCGTGCATGTGCATATACATGTGTATGCTCAGTTGCTAAGTCATCCCACTATTTACAACCCTGTGAACTGTAGCCCGCCAGGCTCCTCCTTCCATGGGATTCTCCAGCAAGTATACTGGAGTGGGTTGCCATTTCCTTCTCCAGGGGATCTTCCCAGTCCAGGGATTGAACCCATATCTCCTGTACTGACAAGTGGGTTCTTTACCACTGAGCCACCATGGAAGCCAAATATATGTGTGTGTGTTTATATACACACATATATGTTTATGCTAATGTATATAAAAGAAGTATATAATATGTAATATATATAAAAACACTGATGCATACCAAAAAAGAAAGGCTAGAGCTTAGGGGCAACAGATCAGTGTCCCTCTGACCAGTCGGAAAGGGGGAGTTATGCCATGGGTGGGATGAGGTCAGCCTCAATTTCCCCAATGCCTGTGCTACCTCAGATCTTAGTGGGGCTGCAACAGGCTCTGGGCGGTGCAATGCTGGTATCAGACCCGTGCAGGCTGTGACTCATAAAGGGCAGGAGTGAACGCATGCAGGTGAGAAATGGTGAAGCTCCACTTCCCTGTCTGGAGGAGCAGAGAGTCAACTCAGATTCCTCAGCCAAGGAAGGCCAGAGCCAAGCACTCTTAACCTTGGGCTGTTGGAGGCGGTGGTGGTAGGGGCCCTTCTCAGCGAATGACCCTTCCTTCTCTCCTCCCATTAAAAAAATAAAAGGGAACTGTTTCAAAGGTGTCCATAGAGTATAGAGAAACCACAAAAAAATGATCTTTGGGAATTCAGTACCTTTGGTGAGTTTGGCATATTGTCACTGACAAATTGATATTTTTGGCAAATGGAACAGGCTTTCAGTATATTGATTTTTTTTTTCATGTTAGGTTTCTTCCAAACAAAGTTGTATACCTGGAGGAGTTTGGGGAACAGTAGGTTTGGTTTGCTGCATATTTAGTACCTGGTAGAAAATGTTGGCTTGTTATAAAGAGAGATGGGGGCCTTTGTCAACCAAGAGGCTACCAACTTCTAACCCATGAATAACCTCACCATCTTGTCACAGCTGATTCCCAACAGGGAGGTTCACCCAAGTCTCTGTGTTTACAGTTTTTATTGGGGCTTAATCACACGGACACTGTTGGTTGTACATATGACACATATGATTGACCTTAGCCTCTATTCCTTCAAGATGTTGAACTGATAAGCATGGTCCAAGTCTCTCCTTTCACCTGCCGCCATAAATCACATTGTTAAAATAGGCTGTCTGGTGGGGCCCAGTGCCGAAGTAAACAAAGACCCTCCTATCAGGTAGGGCATGCAGGACTTAGATGTTCCCTCTTAGGAGCCAGGACAAAGCGTCAAAAATTTCTCAGGAAAAAGTTAACTCATTAATGTACAGAGGACCTTGAATACAATGATCTATGATTGAGAGCCTTGAATTCGGTAGCATCTCTTTGTACTTACTGGGGGAGGTAGTGGGGGAGCCATTGAATAATGTTTTTTTCCTCAGTGCCACTATTAATATGAAAAGAAAATAATTCATTTAATCTGCTGTGTTTTCCTCTATTATTTGCTTTTCCCTTCTACTTTATTCCTGTATTAGTTGCCCTTTCTTTTGTCAATACTGCATCCCATTAGTAACCTTGAACTCTTTGTGGTGACGCAGTAATTTATGTAGAACAGAGACTAAGCTTCATTTTTTTCTTGCAGAATCTTAGAAAATGCTTTTATCTTGTGCTTTATACAGCCTTTCAAATGCAGCTCAAAAACATAAATTTTCCCATTTATATTAGTCAGTTCCTTTTCTGATAACAGCGACTTCTCTCCCTTGAAGATTCATGATATGGGAAGAGATGGACAAATCCTTCTCTCCATTTCCATAATATTTCATCAAAGAAATCACCCAATGATTGTATGAAGCTTTGATGTAAAACAGTCAGTCAACATAAGATTATCTTTTAATCAGAGTCTGTTTGGTTTCTAGACCCCAGATATTTCCCTTTAAGTCTCACTTATCCCTCCACTTAAAATTTCAGAGGCTATAGTGAGGATGATTTAGTAGTCACATGTTCTATATTGCAAATAAAGGGAAGCAAAAACAGTCAACTGTGCTCTTACCCATGGAGCCTATAGGGTATTCTAAAATAAAACGTAATGTAGAGTATCATTGGGAATGTTAGATGATGAACAAAGTAAATAAGCAAAAACAAAGGGGTCCAGAATAGGAGCTCTACAATAAGGCAGACTAAGATAAACTCTACCCTGCTAAGCCTTATTTCATCGAAGAATCCCGTTTTGACATCTTCTCACCTCTTTATGCATCCTTGCTTATGAAGCTCATGAAGTTGAGGTTATCAATGCTACTTATTAACCATTTCTCCCTTGACACTTTACCGCCACTGGATTGGATTGTATTTCTTGAACTCCCTTGTTTGGGTGGGGCGAGTTACAGTCCTAGCCAGCAAGTAATAAGGAAAAGTAATATGCATCACTTCCAGTAGGAGAATTTAATTACTTGCACAAAGACCCTCTAGAGCTTTCCCTTTGGTGCTCCAGCTTCTTTGGCTTTTGTGACAGTGCTTCCTTCCTCAGCGTGGGATGCACGGACAGTGAGCGCTCCGCCAATCAGGCTGACAGGTACCGCACAAGGGGTGTATACCATTGCTGTTTTAAGTCAGTGATGTTTGGTGTTTTCACAGCAGCGTAACCTGCGTAGCCCATCCTCGCTGATGCATGCAGCTCTGAGAACTAATAAGCTCAGTGAATCTAGAACTCATTATAGAGAAAGTTCACTCTTTTTCCTAAGCCCAAGGATAGTAATATGAAGCTGGGCCCTGTCTTCATTACATATTTATACCTCCGGAAATGTTTATTCAAATTGTGTTGATTGTACTGCAAAAGGAAGAAATATGAATGGCACCTCATTCAAGTGGACCTCCAAAGTTATCATGACTCTAAAATGACCTCATTCTGTACATTGCTAAGGGGCTATTGAAAGGGATGGAGACGCGATCAGTATACCTTTCTGAAGCGTTTCAAGCATCCAGGAGAGAAGGTTCCTGAGGTTGAATGAAGGCTGTTTGGGATGTTTGTTTACTTCATAGTGAATATGAACTAGTTCCTAGCATTGCCCATCTTCCATCAGGAAAGTTAGCTTGCAAACTTACTTTACATTTATTGTTTTCACTAATTTCCCTGAAGTATCACCTTTCAATATATCCTAAACTAGCCTGATATTTAACTTGTTGTTTTTACCTTTAACTTGTTACAAGTATTGAGTTAAAGTGGTAGGAAATCAACTTGGCTAGAAGGCCTTATTTTACTTATTCAGTGGTTGGTCTTTGATGGGAGAATCATTCTCTAGAGAGAGTTTTAAAAGTCAAGATGTAAAACTGGCGAGATGGACTAGGAGAAGGGCGGCAGAAGGACCAGTAATGGGGCATGTCTCTTACTTCTGGAAATGTTAAGAGTACCACCACAGCTTTGTGCAGAGGGGAGTCAGTATACGCAAAGGAAGATGTGGATAGATCAAATGGCCTTTAATACGAATTGATCAACAAAACAGAATTTATGAATCACCTGTGCTATTTGGTCTCAGATAATGGGGGTTCTCTTTTAACCTCTACAGCTACCTAATAAAATATTTAAATAGCTATATATATTTCACTGTCATATTTAGAAGGCATCTGTTGCCACAGTTATTCTATTTGTGCATGCCAAGGGGAAAATCTGCATATGCATTATTGCTGAAACAGGTCTCTTTTAAGGCTCCCAGGGTTTCAATATTATGATCCAAGTCAGGCACATAAATGAGTAATAATGACAAACTGTAGATACAGCAGGTGAGCTTTGGAACCTGCTCTCTGATTAATGACAGGATTCCTGGGATTGGTGGAAAATGTCATCATTAAGGGATTGCCAAATAGTCCAGAGATTAGACCATACGCATGTCATCGTGTCTTTATAACACCACCTAGAAACCCATCTTGTAGAGTTGAAGCAATTATTAGACACAAATGAGCAACAAAACCATTGACTAATTACTATAGTGACTTTTCCCAACAGTCAGAAATCCCAATCTCAGTGCTGTCATTTTTTACTAAGGAAGGAAGCCGGTTCATTCATATAACAAATATTTATTAAGTACCTTCTGTATATCAGACTTTTTCTTTTACTAGGCATGGAGTATTTTGTAGAACCCAGCAGACAAGTAAGCAAGAAGCATAGTCCCTGCCCTCAGTAAAGCTTATAGACTAATACACAGGAGACATGAATTTAAAAAATCAACAACTAGATGGACAGTCTCAGCTGCAAAAATAAGTCTCAACTGTAATAATTCCTCTAAAACAAAGATGTTAATTTCCATTTTGTTCCATGCTTATTGCTGAATTCTAAAGTATTATGAATAATCCTTATTAGAAAGAAAATACTAATGGTCATACTGGATTGACATAGCACACTCCTACTGGAAACAGTCTTGACAGTGCAGCTTCCCTCTCATTCTCTCCCCATAACTGTATTTTTTTAGGAGACTCTCATTTGGAAAACTCATTCTCCCATGCTCACATGCAGCAGAATACAGATCTCGCCTGAAAGCATATGTAAGAAAAAAGAAACTTTCAATGAAAATTGTCACCACTACATTTTTCAAATACAGTTTCCAAGATGATTCAGAAACTTTATAGTCAATCTTGTGTAGAAAAAGGGGTATTGCAACTGTGTGGAAAATATAAGAATGAGATTATGGAAAACAAACTGAAACTCAGTAGTAGAAACAGAATTCTCCATTAGGCTGGCTCTAGTCCTCTCTGAGGTGAATGAATAATGAAACACAGGCAAATGAAGAAGCTTAATAGCTCACTTTTTAAGAATAACCCATAGGTGTTTTGGGGGAAGGCTACCAAAATTTAAAAACTTGCCGTTTTACAGAGATCTTCTTTACACTTTTAATTTTGAAATAGGGTAGGACACATATCATGTTGGTCTAACAGAATATGAAAAAGCAGTTGAGGTGCTGACAAGTGGAAACAATGTTTGGGAAGATAATGATGCAGTTTAGTGTATTTGGTCTGCATTGAAGTGAAAAGTGAAAATGAAGTCACTCAGTTGTGTCCGACTCTGTCCGTCTCTTTGTGACCCCAGGGACTGTATAGCCCACCAGACTTCTCCATCCCTGGGATATTCCAGGCAAGAATACTGGAGTGGGTTGCCATTTCCTTCTCCAGGGGATCTTCCCGACCCAGGGATCCAACCCAGGTCTCCTGCATTGCCGGCAGACGCTTTACCCTCTGAGCCACCAGGGTTAACTGAGGATTAAATCATGCTCTTTGTTACTGGCCCTTATGTTTACGAGCTGTGCTGTGCTTCATAGTTTAGATTTCCAACGAAGGGGCATCACGTGAGGGAGCATGCATTAGAAGGTAGTTGGCTGGGGAGGAGAAGGCAACGCTGAGTTTCTACACAGTCCTGTCTCTTACAGGTAATTACAATAAAGGAATTAACCTGCAACCTTTATATAGTTATTGTTATATTGTGTATATATATATATATACATACATAAATATATATGTGTGTATATATACATATATATATAGTTACTGTTGTTTAGTCACTTAGTCATGTCTGACTCTTTTTTGACCACGTGGACTGTATCCTGCCAGGCTCCTCTATCCATGGGATTTTCCAGGCAAGAATACTAGAGTGGGTTGTCATTTCCTTCTCCAAGGGAACTTCCTGATCCAGGGATTGAAACTGGATCTCCTGCATTGGCAGGTGGGTTCTTTACTGCTGAGACACCTGGGAAGCCATATATATATATAGATAGATAGATAGATAGATAGATAGATGCTGAGATACCTGGGAAGCCTGATAGATAGATAGATAGATGATAGATAGATAGATAGATGATAGATAGATGATAGATAGATAGATAGATAGATAGATAGATAGATAGATAGATAGATGCTGAGACACCTGGGAAGCCATATAGATAGATAGATAGATAGATGATAGATAGATAGATAGATGATAGATAGATAGATAAATGATAGATAGATAGATAGATAGATAGATGATAGATAGATAGATAGATAGATAGATAGATAGATGATAGATAGATAGATAGATAGATAGATGATAGATAGATAGATAGCATGTATGTAAGAATTGAACCTGCAATCAAGACCTCATTCATATCCATATCTTGTTCAGCCTGACTGAACTAAGCAGATTCTAGAGCCTGAGGCCTAAGGGAAAATATTTTAAACTCCTGGTCAAGAGAAACACTTGGGAAATAAAGTAAACCTTAAGGGGATGTCTCTGCTTCCGCAAGTGGGGGGAACAGAGTAACTAACCCAAAAGAGCTGGAGATAAAGATTTTCACTTTCTATTGCAGTGCTCCCAAAGAGCGGTATGCCTTAGGGAAAGGATGAGAAACATCAAGCAAGAGAGAAAGAGACTTTTTATGACTGTATGGTTTAGAATACCTAGGCCCCTAAGGGAATCTAAATGCTGGCATACAGGAAAAACTTGGAGAGAAAGCAGTATGGGAAGTTTAAATTCCACTTGCTCCCACCTACTTATTACTGTCTGTCCTTCAAAGTAGGAACGGATTTTTCTAGGACAAGAGGAAATGAGAGTCAGGGAAAAAATGAGACAGAATCGAGGGTAAATCCTGTTGGAAGGGGCCCTGTGTCTGCTCTCTGGGACAAATTCTAGAAGGTGACGAACCATCAAATATGTTCATAGGATTGGAAGACAGAGGGGCTCGTGCCCTTCCATGTGCTAACAAAAGCAATTGAGGGAAGGGGGAGCCCAAGGCTGTCCTGGCCACAGGCAGTAAAAAAGTGCATCAGTGGTAAGGATTTAACAATAGCAACAAAACCAACTTGGAGTCTACTTTTAAAAAAAGAAAAAAATGTTTATTTCATTTTTGACTGTGCAGGGCCTTCATTGCCCAATGTGGGCTCTTTACTGTGACCCGGTTTCAAACTCGTGATGTAGAGCAAGGGCTCTAGTTAAAAGCTTGTGTGCGTGCTCAGTCGTGTCTGACTCTTTGCACCCACCAGGCGCCTCTGTCCTTGGAATTATCCAAGCAAGAACACTGGAGTGGGTTGCCGTTTTCTACTCCAGAGGATCTTCCCAACCTAGGGATCGAACCTGTGTCTCCTGCGTCTCCTGCCTTGGCAGGTGGATTCTTTACCACTGTGCCACTGGGGAAGCCCTTGAAGTCTGCTTTTTACTGTCACCATGAGCAGGTGATTCCAAACAATGTCAATATTAAAATGCTTCTCTCAGAAACAAGATAGTTTCTAAACAACTGCTGCAGTTCATCTTGAGTTTTAATAACATATACCCAAACTTACAATTTATTCATACTTTTAAAAAAGTTTTCCTTTAATAAATGTCACACTCCACATAGAAGTTATTGAGAGAACTCCTCCTTACTAAGTTGGCCTCTGCAGTTCCACCAAGGTTATGTGCATATCCTAATTCCCAGAACCTGTGTCGCAAAAATGGTCTCTGCAGATATAATTGGGGTTCTTGTGATGAGACCATTTTGGATTATTGAGGAAAGGGGACCCTAAATCCGATGGCAAGTACATTTATAGGAGACACAGAGGAAGTTGATGCACACAGAAGAGAAGATTACATATGGAATTGCAGCCACAGTCCCAGGAGTAATGGCACTTTGAGAAACTGGGAGATGCACGGGTCTTCCCTGGGGTCTGTGGAGGGAGTGTGACCCTGCCAACACCTTGGTTTTGGATATCTGGACTTCTGAACTATGTGAGTATGAATTTTAATGATGTTAACTCACCAAGTATTAATGATTTCATACGCAGGCCTAGGAAACTAATAGAACCACCTCATCCACCTGCTCAGCTGTAAGCAAATCCATTCCTAGAGTAAACTTGTGATGGTTTAGATTCCTTATAGTTCCCTTTTGCAGCATTCGGCTCCATTTACTGTGCTTAAACAGAGTATTCAAAATAAATAGTGATAGCATGGTTGTTACAAAGATGAGAAACAGAACTTGAATTATTTCACTTATGCCATAATGTGTGACTTAATGAAAGTTTTACTTGTACTTAGAATTTTAAAGAGTTCAATAGAGCATGAACTGCGAGGTATGATGTTTTTGTTGGTTAAGTGTACAGTTTAGTTTATGCATAAAATAGTTTACTGAATTTAAACACCTTTAACTTAGAGATGTTTTCATCTCTTTATTGCAGTTATTATTAAATTATGACAGTGTTATCATAGCAGAAGAGCACTATTGATTTTTAATTTTCTTCACAGAAACATTAGGGCAATTAGAAAGTACAAATTTATTACCTTTTTTCCCCTTTGTATTGTTATTATTTATTTCCACTGGTATGATATATAGAAATTTCAGTAAAAGAAAAATTCATTGAATATATTTTTTCTGACCATTATTATTGTTTATGTTATTTCATTGTTACTTGACAATAATTTTGATGTATAAAGGATGAGTTTTCAAAAGTAGCTCTCTGGGAAACAAATATTCTAGGCATGCCTGCTGCTGGCTTATTGTCTAGTTGGAACCCAGTGGTAAGGCATGACCCTGCCAGAGAGATGGCAAGTGCTCTACTGGGTAGATGAGGTTGCCAAACCACAGGATCTAATGCCTTATGATCTGAGGTGGAGCTGATATAATAACAGGAATAAAGTGTACAATAAATGTAGTGAGCTTGGATCATCCTGAAACCATCCTTCCCCACTCCCCTTCCCCGTTCCGTGGAAAATTGTCTTCCATGAAACCAGTCCCTGGTGCCAGAAAATTTGGGGACTGCCATATAGAGGATCTCTTTTCTCAGCATGTTTTGGAATCAGGAGGATTTCTATGTATCTCACCATAATAAAAATGTAGTTAAGAAAGTCACTGAACCTTTACATGGCTCTATGGTGACTTTCATGAACTAAAGCTTAATCACAACCCAAGAGGATGCTGGCCTCAGTGGATTTTGGTGCAGACAAATAGTTAGATTCATTCCTCTTTACTGTTCACCATTAACACTTTTGCAAGCCTTTTCACATTCCAAATGAAGGAAGGAGCATAAGGCATCCACTGACTGAGAAAGATTTCTACCTCCTTTTGCAGAAAGAAGGCTTATAGAAATTTAGCTAAGTTGAAATAAAGTTACTCTTCTTGCTCACCTTTGCAATGGACTAGAATTCATCTGTATAAAATACATTTCCCAGAAGAGTAAACTGAGCTTTAGACAATGTGACATGTCTAAGGTCTCACAAGTAATTCAAGAGATAGCTATGGTTCTAATGCAGGTCCATCCTGTTCCAAGATCTCTCTTTTCTATCATGTTAGACTATTACTCCAAGAACTACTGAGACTTCAGAAACATGGAAAAATAATAAACTGAAACTATCCCAGGGGTAGGAAAAACTGTTGCCCCCTAAGTTTTAGAATTGTTGTTGTTTAGTCACTAAGTCGTGTCTGACTCTTTTGAGACCCCATGGACTATAGACCACCAGGTTCCTCTGTCCATGGGATTTCTCAGGCAAGAATATTGGAGTGGGTTGCCTTTTCTTTCTCCAGGGAATCTTCCAGACTAGGGATCAAACCCACGTCTCCTGCATTGCAGGTGGATTCTTTACCACTGAGCCAGCAGAGAAGCCAAGCTTTAGAATTATTTCCTCCAAAGTTGTGGTTATTTTTATCCTTGACTTACCTTGGAACATGATAACTTGATGTCAAGCTGGGGATTCAAACACAGGGGGTTATAAATCAACATTACCTTTCATCAGCTGTGTGACCTTGGAGAAATTCTCTGCCTTTCAGTGTCTTATATTCTCATACCTAATATGAGGCGGGAAATAACTCAGAGAAATGCAGAGATTCAGTTCAGTTGCTCAGTCATGTCCCACTCTTTGTGACCCCATGGGCTGCAGCACACCAGGCTTCCCTGTGCATCACGAACTCCTGGAGTATACCCAAACTCATGTCCATTGAGTCAGTGATGCCATCCAACCATTTATCCTCTGTCATCCCCTTCCCCTCCCTCTCTCAATCTTTCTCAGCATCAGGGTCTTTTCCAATGAGTCAGTTCTTTGCGTCAGGTGGCCAAAGTATTGGAGCTTCAGCTTCAGCATCAGTCCTTCCAATGAATATTCAGGACTGATTTCCTTGCTGTCCAAGGGATTCTCAAGAGTCTTCTCCAACACCACAGTTCAAAAGCATCAATTATTTGATGCTCAGCTTTCATTATGGTCCAAGTGTCCCATCCATACATGACTATTGGAAAAACCAGTATGTAAGGCAGAGATTCCCAAAACCAGTACATTCCAAAAACCACTACCGCAGAGATTAGAAATTGCAAATATAAAGCATCTGGAACCTGGTAGGTTATTACCAATCGCAGCTATTTTATATTATCTTTATGAAGATGTAACATTCCAGATAGTTGCAAATGTTGCTGTCATTCTATACACAGCCTCTGATAATTAGTATTTGAAAAGGTATCATAACTGAAGATCACTGTTTTATTTATCCATTGACATATTGCTTATTTTTGCTGACAGTGTTGAGTATCTCGGCCTGCCTGGTGGATACGGAGAAAGGTTCAAGCTAGATAGTGTATTAATTCCCTTAAAATTCTCTTTCTGTATGACTTGCTGATCCTCTCAGCATGAAATTGATTAAGAAATTCACATCACTTAATTCTTTTCATAATCACCTGGTGCGAAACTAGCAAAGAAGGATTTTTTTTTTTTCCCAATGGGTAATGAGCCAGGTGAGGCATGGAGAGGAGGAGGGTGGACAGAGTTGGCTCTCCAAGTCCAAGTGTCCTGTCATTTATGAAATGCCCCAGATAAGTGCTACTCCCTACTGACCTTCACAAGTCAGATCAGAAATCTGGAAGGCTGGTGTGTTGGTAGAGACAGAAAGTAAAAGGGATAAGAGGTGAGAACAGGGAACACTGGTTGTGGAAAATTGAGAAATTAACAAAACTAAAGTAAGTAATCCTGGTAGGTTCTGAAATGAAGCAGGGAAAAGGGGATAAAGAGTGCATATGAGATAAAGAAATGTCCTTTAACATATTTCTGCTGGAAAATAGAGGAGAAAGGAAGATAGAAACTTCATACTTCTAAAGATCATTTCCAAGAATTAGGAAAAAAACATGGGGTTTTGGAGATGGACAGACCTGGAACTGGTCTTTTCTAGATTAGTGTGACATGCGGCTAGTTACTGAATTTTTCTGAATCACTGTCTCCTCATCTATTGCATTTCTCCTCTTATTAATAATTTAGTGGCTAACTTCCCTGCCCTCACTATTTTATGCCTTTGATCTTTGTATTAAATTTGTTTGGAACTTCGTGTCCCTTTGTCTGTCCATTCTGGTTGATTGAACTCATTGAGGGCCATGGTGACATCTTAGACCTCTGTTCAATCAATATCATCACTGCTATCATTTTTACTAGAGGTTGAAGTTCGTTACATGACTTTCAAGATGGGAAACTAGTGGATTTTTTTGATTGATTGTTTAGAGTGTGTGTGTTGGAGAGAGAATACTTAGACTTGGACAAGAGGGAACCAAGCCTCCCATCCTGCTCTTTAAAGGGTCTTCTCTGACTCTCCTCTGGTTATACCTTTCCTCATTAAGCAATAATTTCCTGGGGCCCCAAAAGTGTATATCATACCCTCTTCTATATCACACAGTGGCTATCAGAGCCCAAGAATCCCCTGCCTTCCTTAAATATGACAGAGCTCCCAAGGCTGGATGTGTCCTCAGAGGTGGAATTTGCAAGTGATACCCTGACCTCTAGGCCTCAAAGAAGGTTCTTTGGGAAGGGGCAGAGCACTTAGGATGGGAGGCTGAGGTGCTACCCCAGTTGCAGATGGGGCCCCCAGATGGCATGGAGCAAAGTATGAAAAAAGAAATTTTCTGGGTCCAGACCAGCGTTCCCAGTGCAGCCAAGTTTTAGCACAAAACTCTGAGGAATCCGAGAATTCTAAATTTAAACTTGACTTTCCAGGTCATGATAAAGTTCAGAGATAGAACGTTGTTTTTAGAAGAACGTTTTTAAATAAAAGTGTATTAGTCAGTGGCCATGTGAACAACACAATGAGTTATTAGTAAAAAGTTAATTATTATTTAGAATGGTCAATATAAGAGTTTTAGCTTTAAGGTTGGTGGCCGTCTATGCATTAGGTGGCATTACTCTAGGGTTTACACTCTCATAGGTGTAGGTTTGCTGTTATGCTTTTCTTGTCAAATTCATACTAAGAAAATTCTGTATCCTTGATGTTTTTTAACAAAATGTATTTCCTAATTCTATACTTGGGTTTCTAAAACATTTTAAAACAAATCTAAAGAAGGTGAGAATAATCATTGCATATGTTAACTTCTCCCATATTATTTAGGTCTCACACACTTCTGACTGAGCACACATGTACAGATGCACACATACTTCTGGGGTGAGGGGAAAAGCTTTTATTTTTGCTGACTCAACATAAAAGCAGATCATGGTTAACTGCTGAGGCAGCTGCTGTGCTATAGTATAAAAAAGGCCTCAGTCCCCATGGCAGAAGGTCAGTAATTCAATCACCTTTCTGCCATTTGGTAATTGTGAGTCTCCTGAGAAAGTACTAGCATTTTTGACCATGCATTCTTTTTTTAACTTTAAAATCAGGAATAGTAATTCTACCATATTAATCTACCAGGTGACTTTGAGAAGTATATAAAATGACCATCTTGTGCTCTTAAGTCAGGCTAGAAGGAGAACTGAATTTAATCAAAGGAAAAGAGAGTAGCCTAGTTATAAACATCAGTTCAGTTCAGTTCAGTTGCTCAGTCGTGTCTGACTCTTTAGAACCCCATAGACTGCAGCACGCCAGGCCTCCCTGTCCATCACCAACTCCCAGAGTTTACTCAAACTCATTTCCATTTAGTCTGTGATGCCATCCAACCATCTCATCCTCTGTCGTCCCCTTCTCCTCCTGCCTTCAATCCTTTGCAACATCAGGGTCTTTTCCAATGAGTCAGCTCTTCACATCAGGTGGCCAAAATATGGGAGTTTCAGCTTCAGCATCAATCCTTCCAATGAATATCCAGAACTGATTTCCTTTAGGATGGACTGGTTTGATCTCCTTGCAGCCCAAGGGACTCTCAAGAGTTTTCTCCAACACCACAGTTCAAAAGCATCAATTCTTTGGCACTCAGCTTTCTTTATGGTCCAACTGTCACATCCATACATGACTACTGGAAAAACCATAGCCTTGACTAGATGGACCTTTGTTGGCAAAGTAATGTCTCTGCTTTTTAGTATGCTGTCTAGTTTGGTGATAACTTTTCTTCCAAGGAGCATGCATCTTTTAATTTCATGGCTGCAGTCACCATCTGCATTGTTTTTGGAGCCCAAAAAAATACAGTCTGTTATTGTTTCCACTGTTTTCCCATTTATTTGCTGTGAAGTGATGGGACCAGATGTCATGATCTTAGTTTTCTGAATGTTGAGTTTTAAGCCAACTTTTTCACTCTCCTCTGCTGTAAACATAATACTTAATAAATATTGTTTTGCCTAAAGTGTTGTAAATGCAGGAATTTCTGTGGAATATAGCCCATGGAGTAGGATGTTTCCATAGTTATATATGGAATTAACAGAGATTAGAGAATATGAGAAAATAAAAATCAATTCCTCTGATTTAAGTGCCTCTTTTCCATAGTACACAATGCTACCAGCATCATTTTCCATAAACACAAAGGTGATCATGTCAGCCTATCACTAAAGGCTTCAATAGTTTTGCACTGATAATCTAGTAAATCAAGATCTAAGGTCCTTCACAGAATAGATTAAGTTCCCTTTTCTGGCTTGGTGGGAATAAAGAATAACTGGCAATGAATTGAGACTTTCTTTTCCAAATGATGAAATATTCAAAACTGATTGTAATGATGGTTGAACCACCCTGTAAAATGGTTAAAAAAAGTGTACACTTTAGATGAGTAGATTGTATGATACCAAATTATATGTATGATACCAAATTATATCTCAGTACATTGCTATTTTTAAAAAAACCTCCCTTTTCAGATTTTTTTTCTTATAATTTATGTATTTCCCAGTCCTCATCCCAGCATTGGAACTCTACTATGAGCACAGAGAAATTATTCTCCCCTGAAGATCCACTTCCTCATGTCCTTATGTGTGGCATTCACTCTCTTCAATTGTGCCACCTCTGTTCTTGAATTACCCATACATCTCTCTCAAGGCCAGCATTACATACTGCTTTGTTTTTTTTTTTTTACATACTGCTTTTTATAAAGCACCTCCTTTACCCCACTTAACATAAAATTGACATCTTCTTTCTCCAGGTATTCATAATACATTTTCTCCCAAATTTCTTATTTGAAAACAAAATTAAGTGATTTCAATTTTTGTTTTACTTTAAAATAAAAGTGGAGTGAACCTTGGAAGAATTTCTCAGTGTGTGTCTGTGATCTATTAATGACTCCCTTGATCTTGTGAGATCAAGAAGGCATGGTATTTTATTTGCTGTTTCCCCTAATATCCATCTAGACTTCTCCTTTTCATGTAACATTCATACAATGAGCGTTTATTACATTCAGTTGAATTGTTGTAATACAGAGAAGTTATCTAAGGAAAAAATGTGCGGTCCTATTAGATTGGTCTAGAAATCATGAGTCAGATGTTAAACATGTTGACGACTCCTCTCATAAAGCTTCATTTACAGTCTTTAATGCCAAAGGATGACAATCATACTGAATGCCAAAGAATGGATTTTTAAAAAGCATATGCTAACATTTGGATTCATCAGACTTTGCTGTTAAATCCCACATTCCTAGTTCTCTCTTGCTGTCTCCAATTAGAGCATTTCTGTTTTCCTTTAGGATTTTTGACACATTATCTGGGGCAGATTTTGAATACCATTCTATACTCATTTAACAGTAAACTTATTCTAGAAAGAGGAATAAAAGTTAGGGCATATTTTATACTTTTATTTTAGTAGATTTATTATTCTAAATCATTTATATAAATGGACTTCAAGATATTACTGATTTTGTATTATATTGAAATTCCAAAAATGGCAAATTATCAGTTTTCAATTTTCTATTTTATCACCTTATTTAAAATTATTACATTCTCACAAATTAAAAGTCCATTACATTTTGTGTTTCTATGCAATGCTTTCTTCCTATATTGACAGATTGCTCTCAATGCAAAGATGAAATTCCCAACATTGTGGCTATTGCTGTACTTGGCAGAATTCTTCTTGGGTTTCAGGGATTGACTGCCAACAAAATGTCAGAAAAGAGCAGAAAAGGGAAGTAGATTTTCTCTAGGAAATGTGTATTGTGACAGTACTCTGTTACTCATGTTTATGTGTGTATAAATTGAACTAATAGTCACAATATTCCTATTTCACATAAATAAATATTATAAATTTATATAAAATAAAATAGGCTTGTAGAAGTAAGATAACTTTCTTAGAGTAACACAGCTAGTGAGTGACAGAACCAGAGTTTAAAAACTCCAAATATAATCTGTTTCCAAAACTTATACCTTCCTAACTTGAGCAAACCTCATTTCTCTGCTTATTTACCTTTCTCGATCTCTACATCTAAGTTAGATCACACTCTTCCCAGGTATTTATCACTGCATCTCTACGAGCAAATCTAGATTCTTCTTTCCAGATAACTGTTATACACATACTACATTTTGATAGTTGCCATAGGGTCATTTTGTCAACTTTCTACTTGAGTTAATGAACATAAACTTTGTACATAAAATTTGTGAGTTAATGCAAATGCTCAAGAATGTTAATGAAAACTAAAAGATTCATTTGTTATAATTAAAATATATTGACTTATTTATATGCAGTAGTATAAACAAATGTGGTGTTGGCTTAAGTGAAGTCATATTTCTGGGCGATCACTTCATAGAAAATGACTACATATTTTTATATAATATCAGTTATAGTACTGTCAAATGTTAGAGTGTAGAGATATTTTTAAACAAAACAAATAAATGTAGATTTTTAAATATGGTCACAAATTCTGACATCAATATCAGTTAATTGATATTTCTTATGTACATAAAAGACATGAAAAATATATGCAATGAATAAATGATGTAATATTTATTCACCTGTTTTGTAAGTACATCCTGTCCAGACGTGGTCTCCTATGCCATGTCAAGAACTGCAGATGAACAGGGAAAAAAAAAAAAAGAACTGCAGATGAACTAAAGTTCCAGTTACTGTAGCATCCTCATAATTCGTCTCTGTGACTCCAAACATCAACTTTATTAACTCATTCTCCACATGATTTCCAGTGAGTTTTGAAATTCCAAGTCTGAGAATGTTTCTTCCGTATTAAAAACTTTGATTGACTTCCTACTAATGTATAATAAAGACCCTTTAATTTGGTTCATTATGAGTTTTATAATCTAACTCCTGTCTCTTCAATTCTGTGTCCTTGTCCTTCTCATCTTGTTCTGTCCTCCATTTTATTTGATAAACTAACAACTTATAGTCACCAGAGTCTCTCTTGCTTCTGGGGTATTTTCCCTTGGTCTGGATGTGAGAGAGTGATATTTTTCCAACAGTATCTATTCTATTCTTCTGATTGGACATATGGCTGCCAAGCTAGATTTATGTCCTGCTACCTTTGCTATTAGGTAAAGTCACATGGCCTAATATTTGCCAACAAAAAGTAAGAAGTGCTGTATGTTCCTTCTAGGACTCAGTCTGAATATATCAAATATGCCCTTTCACATTCTTTCCACATTCCCCACTGCTTGCAACCCATATATTATGTGACCAGCTTTGACAATGATATCAGACAATAATTATACCTTAGAAAGTTGAGAGGCAAAGACTTGAAAAGAACTCAAGTCCCATAACTGAAAATGTGAAAAAGGTCTGTATTGCTGACTCAGGCATTCCCATTTGGGCTATCTACAAGAGAGAAATTTCTTGGTGTTTTAAGTTATTGGGCCTTTTTGTTACAGCATCTCAGTCTTTGCTTAAGAAAAATCTTCCTTTTCCTTGCTGTTTGCTTCACTTAAACTATTCTTACCTATTTCTCATATTTAAGTTTAGATATCTTACTTGACTGACATCCCACCAAGTCCAGTGACCTTAACTATGCTCTTTCAATGATATTTGGTTTTTAAAAACATCACCTAATATTTTTTGATCATGTATGGTATGTCAGGCACAATTTAAGCATATATGTGTCATCCTGTTTAATACAATGATGTTATTAGGTATTAATACCATCTTCATTTTATAGATGAAGGAAACAGATTTGCAGAGAGGTTAAGCATGGCTATATTTTCCTAAAGCTAGCTGCTTGTGTTTCCTATGCATTCTCTTATAATTACTCTAGCACTGCTCCCCTTGAAAGATGAAGTCTATGTTTCCTATATCTGATTCTGGGTGGCTTGTGACTACAGAAACAGAGATACTCTCTGACTTCTAAAGCTAGAGAGGGAGCTGTGACAGTGAGTCTCAAATGATTCTCTTGGGATGCTCACTTTTGAACCGCTCAGCAGCCAGATGAAAGATTTGTGGCTGTCATGCTGTGAGAAAGCTGAGGTAAAAAGGACTGGCCATGGTACTCTGGCCCACAGCCAGAGCTGGTCTCAGCCAGCATCTGTTGCTAGACATGGGAATGAACACACCCACCTCCTGTTGATTTCATCCCTGGTTCATCCTCACCTTGAGTTTCTAAGACTTCTTAGGTGAAGTTTCAAGCTCATTATGCTCTTTTTGAATCCATGACCACAGAATTAGTGTAAAAAATGATTGTTTTATTTTATTGTTAGATTTTGGTGTAACCAGAACATTTCCCAAAGTAAAAAATCTAGTAAGTAGAAAATCTAAAATTTCAAACCTAAATAGTCTGATTCCAGAGTAATTAAACACTATATCCCCCATGTTTAGTTTCTTATTTAGAAACTTCTTGTTTATTTGTTTATATCCCCAGTCAGTTTAAAAACTACATTACAGCAGGAATTTTTTTTGCATTTATCCAAAAGAGTAGGTATTTTTACCTGTTTTGTTCATTTCTGTATCCCGTAGTCCAGCACAGTGGCTGATACTCAGTTCAGTTCATTTCAGTCATTCAGTTGTGTCTGACTCTGTGACCCCATGCACTGCAGCACGCCAGGCTTCCCATCCATCACCAACACCCGGAGCTTGCTTAAACTCATGTCCATTGAGTTGGTGATACCAACCAACCATCTCATCTTCTGTTGTCCCCTTCTCCTTCTGCCTTCAATCTTTCTCATCATGAATCAGTTCTTTGCATCAGGTGGCCAAAGTATTGGAGCTTCAGCATCAGTCCTTTTGGTGAATATTCAAGACTGGTTTTCTTCAGGACCAGCTGGTTGGATCTCCTTGCAATCCAAGGGACTCTCAGGAGTCTTCTCCAACATCACAGTTTGAAAGCATCAATTCTTTGGTGCTCAGCTTTCTTTATGGTCCAGCTCTCACATCCATACATGACTATTGGAAAAACCATAGTTTTTACTAGATGGACCTTTGTTGGCAAAGTAATACTCAGTAGGCACTCAATAAATTTTTTTTTAATGAATGAATATCTCATAGAGTTTATGACTGTACATACTTAGAGCTCTGACTTCATCTTATAGAATTCCACAAGCATCTACCAGACCTGATAGTATACTAAATGCGATAAGTGTTCTTACTTAATCCTTATATCCTCATAATGAAGATGTTATTAAGACATTCATTTTCCAGGTGAAGAGATGAAGACTTTGAATTAATAAATTACTCAAGGCACCATAGTTATCAAAGAGTTTGGATCTGAACTTTGTTTGACCCTAACCTGTTCTTCATATTGCCTTTTCCTTCTCTCTGCTCTTCTCCATTCTGCACTCTAAACTGGGAGGCTTTACTTGTTGGATTCCATTGATTAGGTTCTTTATCCATCTGGCTTTTAATCGGGTTTAGCCAATAGAAGGTACTCCCAGGAGATGAGAGAGCAAAAGAGAGAAGTTTGTGATATTCATGGCACATCCCTCTCTGCCAGGCTGTGAGCTGTCAATGACTGCATTTCTTGTAGCAAAAGCTCAAACAGTTGGGGAATGTCTTCTGAACTGATTTCTCTCTAGGTTCCTTAAATAAACCCTCACCCTTGCCTTCATGCTTATGAATGGTAGTAGATTCCTGCTACTGCTGGCAACTGATTTCCCTTTATCCTTTTAACATCTTTGTAAATATTCCTTCATTAAACTCTCTTTACTCAGCTCTTTTGTGTATGCCCTCTGCAGATCTTCCCTGAATACATGGGGTAAGGCAGGGGGACCCTGAGGCATATACACCATATGTGGAAATATTTAGGAAACTTAAATCATTCTATCAGACTCTTTAAAGAATGTTCTATTCTCTGAACTGGAACAAATGTAACATTACAAATGACTTGGGTAACCAGGTTTGAATATAGAATTGTTGGGCCCCATAAGTTCCAAGTTGGAATGTGGAGATACCTTGGCTTGCCTCTCTCTTTTCTCCTTTATGTAAATACAGTCCAGCATCTTGAGGGGCCTCATACATGTATGTGTAGACACCTCAGCTCATATGTTCATGTTGCAGGCAGACACACAGCCATCTCTTGGATACTCTTTGAGCTTATGGGTTTGCATACTGGTTGTGTATTTTGCCTTAGGCAAGTTGAATCTTTTGAGGGGGTTCTCACAGAAGTTCCAAGTGGATACAGACTATTTGGGCAGGAAATTTCACAGATAACAGGTACCTGAAACATGGTCTAGAAAACTAGCTATGACTCCTGGAGGGCACAACTCTTTGGGCCATAGTTGTTTTTTTTTTTTCCCCCCATGGATAAGGATGAGGCTGGAAGAGGACTAAAGTGCTAATACATGGGGTCTTTTTTTGGTAGTCTATGGTAGAATAGGTCAACTCTTTCAGGATCCTGGCTAATGTATCATATTTCACCCAGTAGGTTTCATAACTCAAGAATGCAATGAATATTATTGGTAAAGTCAACAGTTAACATAATATCCAAATCTTCTGAGAAGAGCCCAGAAGATTTAAAAATTTAAGGTAAATTTAAAAATTCATGATTTAAAAATTGAGGTGGACACAGAATTTTTCCTTTTGTCTTCTTTGAGCTTGAAATTTTAGCTAATAGTTATCATCATAAATATCTTGGAGGATGTACCACTTGCTGCAAAGGTAATTTTGTGCCAGACAGATATTTCTAATTTATTTTCAAATGAGTGGGCCTCCTTGAGATAGAAAATTTCTGTCGGGAACTCTACCAGGAACTCCAAGTGACAAAGAACACCTACTTAACTGGCTGTTTTTCTCTGGTTTCAAAGAAACCCTGACTAAAGCAAAACAAGGTTTAGAAAATACTTATATGGCTATTCCTCAGACATAAAGTCCTAAGATTTTAAATACTGTGTTTTATTAGTAATTTGGAGTACTGGCTGAGAAAGGCTCCCCTGTTGAAAAACTGTGGTCAATACATCCATCGGTATTTTCCATCTCTTCCCAGCAGAATTGAGATTCTCAGCAGTTACTCTGAGGTTATCAATCAGTACCTTTGACAAACTGGGAGACATGTCATCTGTCACCACCAGTTTGAGATGGAGAGTACCCACCTGCCTCAGCCCTGTAACTCATGGTAGCTGATCAGATACATAGTAACAAGCTGAGTTATTCAAAGTGGTAGACAGCTACTCTGAGCTTCCTTTATTGTTGGGGTGCTCCCCCCATTAAAAAAGCCATAATAAGAATGGAAAGGGGAAGAACAACCAGTAGTTACCTCTGACTGAATGCAGCCCAGTATTCAGATTATAGTGTTCTGGGGCAAGTGCAGAAATTAAATGGCAAAGCTCTATTTCAGGTGTTTTTATTTCTTAAAAATTGATTAAGTCTCTTGTCCTGCAAAGAGATCAGTTTAGTTCCACCCTCAGGTTGATAGAATCCTTAAACTAGGGGAGTGGTAGACATCAGGGCTACTCAAAGTGTGGTCCAAGGACCGACACTAGTCAGTAAATTGTAGGCCACTGACCCATGAAGATATAAGCCTATTTTCTATTTTACAAAAGATCAATAAAAATCAATTTGCCTTTCACCGTGGGGAATTTGAGAACTGCTCTGATTACACAGATCTGATTTATTTAATCATTTGTTCTTCTAAGAAAAAAAAAATCTTCAGCCTGAAAACCTCCTTTTCTAGAGGTTCACTAGACTGACGCTGAACTCTGCTCAAATGCTACATGATTGAAAAATCTTCCCTATCCATACTAGGTAAAACAGTTTTTTTCCCTCCTTTATCAGATTCTATCCCATTACCCTGCTCATTTCTTTAGCACTTAATACCTCCTGACACTGTAATATAATTTTATTTGTATTGTTTGTCTCCCTCACTAGAGTGCCAGCTTTATCAAGAGAAGTCTTTGCTCAAGTAGTATTTCCAGAGCCTGAGTAATAGCTGGTCCTTAGGAAGCTGGAACTGAACGGTTAATGAATGAATGAAAAATGTGAAAGATCCAGATGTTTCCTCAGCTCTATAGATGAGTTTGTATTCAGAGGAAGAGTGCCTTGTTATTACTTTGCTATTACTTTGTTAATTACTTCTATTACTTTGCCATATTTGCTCTCCAGTCTGATGTGGCTTAGGGAAATTTGTACAAGGTTTGTAAAGACAATGGTAACTAGGGAAGAGAATGATAACCAAAAAGTTAGTAGTATTTTACTCATGGTTTTTCCTTGGTTCTGACCCCTGCACTATGGTTGTGCAAAATGCCATCATTAAGAAAATCTACCTGAAGGAATATATGAAAACTCCATGAACAATTTTGCAGTTTTTCTGTAAATCTAAAATTGGTTCCAAAAAAAGTTTTAAAATGTTCATAGTGGGTATTTCTAGGTAGAGGATCTCATGGGATTTTATTTATTTTTATTTATTTACCTCTCCAAATTTTCTTCAATGACAATTAAATTCCTTTGAAATAGGAAAAAGTTGTAAGTTTAAATAAAAAATAAATGCCATCCACACATATGCATCTTGTGGACTCAATCGTCAAAAAAATAGAATGGTAAAAGATTAATCAAGTTTTATTTGAGGCTTATGCTGCAGGAAATACAGACTTAAAATCTTGATTAAATTTAAAATGTGATAATTTTTTAGCAAATTAGCATGATATTCCTTGAGTAATAATTAAGTGAATGAAATGATGAAATAAGATATTTTTATAGAATGCACACATTGTTATAAACTAAAACTCAGATATCAAAATAGACCATAAACAGAATAACTTATCGATATAAAGAAGTCAGAATAGTTTAATGATTACAATGGTACAAAAGCAAAATGCTTGATGACTCTGAAATTTAGAAACAGGCATCTAGAAAACAGTAACTCTGAAGAGGAAATAATGCAAAATGCCAGGCTGGATGAATTTCAAACAGGAACCAAGTTTGCCAGGAGAAATATCAACAACCTCAGATATGCAGTTGATACCACTCTAATGCCAAAAAATGAAGAGGAACTAAAGAGCCTCTTGATGAAGGTGAAAGAGGAGAGTGAAAAAGCTGGCTTAAAACTCAATATTCAAAAAACAAAGATCATGGCATTCAGGACCATCACTTCATGCAAATAGATGAGGAAAAAGTGGATAAATGACAGATTTTATTTTCTTGGGCTCCAGAATCACTGGTGATAGTGACTGCAGCCTTGAAATTAAAAGACACTTACTCCTTGGAAGAAAAACTATGACAAACCTAGACAGCATATTAGAAAGCAGAGATATCACTGTCAACAAAGGCCCATCTAGTCAAAGCTATGGTTTTTCCAGTAGTCATGTATAAATGTGCTAGGTGGACCATAAAGAAGGCCGAGTGCTAAAGAATTGATGCTTTTGAACTGTGATGCTGGAGAAAACTCTTGAGAGTCCCTTGGACTGCAAGGAGATCAAAGCAGTCCATCCTAAAGGAAATCAGTCCTGAATATTTATTGGAAGGACTGATGCTGAAGCTGAAGCTCAAATACTTTGGCCACCTAATGTGATGAGCCAACTCATTGGAAAAGATCCTGATGCTGGGAAAGATTGAGGGCAGGAGGAGAAGGGGGGCGACAGGAGATGAGATGGTTGGGGCATCACCGATTCAAAGGACATGGGCTTGAGCAGACTCTGGGAGACAGTGAAGGACAGGAATCCTGGGATGCTGCAGTCCCTGGGGTTGCAAAGAGCTGAACACAACTTAGTGACTGAACAACAACAGCAAACTTGTGAAGTAGCACAGTTCAGGACACCAGTGGGGTACCACATACTATTATGGAAACTGTATTTTGAAAGGAAGTAGTTGAAATTCAACTGGGAATTTTACCAGAAATGAGGGAATATGGGATTCTGATTCAATATGACTTAGAATCTTTCCAGAATGTGCTAATTATGTGCCATGGGAGACCTAGAGGAAACATAAGGCAAAATCCCTGACTTAGAGGAATTTAACAGATGTGTTAATAAGGCAATATGCACAGGAGCCCAGCAGAGACCCTCTGATGAAGAGATAAAATAAATGTGTTAACACATTCTCTATAATTAACACCATGGGCTATCAACAAAGTGAGCAGTGTTGAGTAGAGCTACCAGGAATGGTTTCATAAAGAAGTAGGCACCAAATCATCCACACAAATGTCCATTCATTTTAGCTGAAAGAAAAGAGGAAGCAGAAGAGGGATTTCCAAAAGAAGATCTTAGACTCTTGGTCTATACCTTTCAGATCAAAATCGTGTACAGGAAGCTTGAATATTATGCTAAAAATATGTGCTCAGTAGCTCAGTCATATTTGACTCTTTGCAACCCTATGAACTGTAGCTCACCAGGCTCCTCTGTCCATGGGATTCTCCAGGCAAGAATACTGAAGTGGGTTACCATTTCCTTCTCCAGGGGATCTTCCCAGTCCAGGGTTTGAACCCACATCTCCTGCGTCATCCTGCTTTGCAGGGGGATTCTTTTACTACTGAGCCACTGGAGAAGCCCATGTTAAAAATATTCTGCCCCAAATTTCAGAGCACTAGAGTCTCTGTAATTATGTATCATATTTAAGATTTTTATTAATAATAATTATAACAATGATAATAATAGAAATAATTAGCATTAAAGTGTGTTATTTTATAGTAAATAGTATGCAAATAATGTCATGCACATTTTCTCCATCCTGACAGTAACCATTAAATTTATCTGAGTTTCAAAGAAATTAGATAACTTGCTCAGTTCAATTAATCAATAAGTGTTTGGAGTCCATTTTTGTCTATTACTAACATTTGAAGTCATCTCAAATAGGCTTTATTGCCTTTCTACTCTTTAGGAACTGTCATAAGTATGGAGGCATAAATCCAGTCCTATATTAGATCAAGTAGAAATTAAATGGAGAGTCACCTGGTATAGGTATTTTACTTCTTTCTACACTGAACCTAACCTGACTCTTTAAGTCAGTCTGGCTTAATCACAGATAAGCTTACTTCTAAGGATCAGATTCCTGTAGTTAGATACTGTTTGAGGTTATAACTTAAGATCACTCTCTTACTGTCTCCTCATCTTTGAGTCCCTAAGCGGTAGTAGTCATTTAAGCTGTCTATGGTATGGAGAATTTGTCTTTATCATATAGATTTTATTGGCTTGTCATAAATGGCTGGCTTCTGAAATTCTATCTAGGAGAAACTGAGTGATACCATTCAGGTCAGTGGGTGTGTTGGAGAGGTCAGCGATTTGGGGCCATATTTTGAATTCACGTTTGCATGCATGTACACCATGAAATTAAAACACGCTTGCTCCTTGGAAGGAAAGTTATGACCAACCTAGATAACATATTAAAAAGCAGAGACATTACTTTGCTAACAAAGGTCCGTCTAGTCAAGGCTATAGTTTTTCCAGTGGTCATGTATGGATGTGAGAGTTGGACTGTGAAGAAAGCTGAGTGCTGAAGAATTGATGCTTTTGAACTGTGCTATTGGAGAAGACTCTTGAGAGTCCCTTGGACTGCAAGGAGATCCAACCAGTCCATCCTAAAGGAGATCAGTCCTGGGTGTTCACTGGAAGGACTGATGCTAAAGCTAAAACCCCAATACTTTGGCCACCTCATGCGAAGAGTTGTCTCATTGGAAAAGACCCTGATTCTGGGAGAGATTGGGGGCAGGAGGAGAAGGGGACAACAGAGGATGAGATGGCTGGATGGCATCACCAACTTGATGGGCATGAGTTTGAGTAGACTCTGGCAGTTGGTGATGGACAGGGAGGCCTGGTGTGCTGCGATTCATGGGGTCGCAAAGGGTCGGACATGACTGAGCTACTGAACTGAACTGAACTGACACCATTTCAGAAGGGCTTCCCAGGTGATCAGTGGCAAAAAAAATCTACCTGCTAATGCATGAGATGAGGAGAAACGGGTTTGATCCCTAGATTGGGAAGATCCCCTGGAGAAAGGAAGTGCACTGCACTCCAGTATTCATGCTGGAAAGTTCCATTGACAGGGGAGTGTGGTGGGCTACAGTCACAAAGAGTCAAAGAGTCGGACATGACTGAGAGACTGAGCCTGCACACAGGCATGCCATTTCAGAACTGAACTAGTCTTAGACGTTTAAAATACAGATTTGCATATGGTTTCCATAAATACTCACTGTCCACATCAAAGGTGATTATAACTATCCTTCTACATTGGGTCACAACAAAGAAGGCCGGTAAATTTATAATTAAATATTTTCCCTGACACTGACTCCATTCGCTGACTCCCAATATCCCCTTTTCCATTGATGACTATTCATATCCTGACTATAATTCCTCAGAGTTTAACATAATCCTGGGCCAGGTCTCTTAGCAACAATAAGACATTCTGTTAATCAATGTAAATTACTTTATGCCTGACCAACAGAAAAAGTACTATGTAGTAGGCACTTGTGCACACACACACAAAATTAAAACTCTATTTAGTTAGGGAAAGTTATTAATAAGTTATTAATAAATTCATGATTTCTATACATCTATTTAAATATCTTTATTTTAGAACATTATCTGTTAACAGTATTTTATTTAGTCTATAATAAATAAAATTTGCTGAACCAGAATCCTTGGTATGGAAAGTAAAATCTGTGGAGATGCAAATACACTTTCATTTACTGGTGGACTTTTTGCCATACAAGTGCCAACAGTACCAATCCCCAGGCTTATTGTATGCTCAGCTGTGGATAGAATATCTTCTTCGACCACATTAAAGCTATGTTCCATAACCATTTTTTCATTTTATTAATTAAATGCTTTGAAATTATATAAAGTATGTATTAGTAACATAGACTTTATATTTTATATAAAGATGTGAATTGACATATTTAAGCTTCATCAATATGTTTGTCTTCATATTAAGGACAGGATAAAGTAAATGGGTAAATTGATAGAGGAAGATATGAGAAGAAAGCAACGATACATAGACGATGAGAGATGATGGACGAATATACTTAAGAGTAAAAATAACTTTTCTGTATGCTTTAACATCTGATGTTCACAAGAAACCTCTAAAAATAGCAATTTTCCATTTCAATAGTAAGAAAACTGTAGTTGAAAGAAATTAATCACCCAATTCACAGAACTAGTACCACCAGAAATCAAATCCATTTCTGTTCCCGCACTGTTGGCCTTAACATCAGATTTTGTGTCAGAATAAGAGACAAACTTGATACTGTGACAAGTGAGAAAGAGTTAAGGGACAGGGTTACATAAGAAAAGGTACAATATAAGGGCCAGGTTTTCACAGCCCTGGCAGGGGACATTTTGGAAAGGAAGGGTTACTTACAGGAAAAGTGAATCTGAACCATATCAAAATTGTCTAGGATGAGTGCTTACCTGTAATATAACCAAATAAGATGAAATGTGTATTATGTGAAATTAAAAGACACCATAGCCCAGTTCATGATATTATATTACATTGTGTATTGTATTACAGACTAGCTTTGTAGATCCATTGCTTATGAAATGTTTGCTACTTCCTCCCACCTTTCACTCCACTCCCACCCCTAAAACAGCCTCTGCCAAAAATCAGTTTCCCTTTAGTGAGGATTTATGATCATAGCTCTAAAGTGGTCCATAGGGGAGTGCCAGAAGCTCATTTTCCCTGACACATCAAATATGTACACGCCACAAAATCAGCTACCTAGTGAGTTAAAACCCCGTAATTGCCATAGTGATGGGAAAGTTCCTCAAGCAGATTTGGTTAGCCGTAGTAACAAGACTTATAACCTTTATGAAGGCCTTTGGGCCCTAATTATTCAGCAGCTGCTGCCAGGGCTAAAATTAACCCACGTCTACAGTAGTTAATTTGCATTTCCCTTCCCCTGAAGCAGGCTATCTTACTCATTGTTGTACCTGACCTATTTCTGAAGCCCTCAGCCCCTCTCAGTAACAAAACTCCTTCTCTGTTTTCCAACCTGAAGAAGAAAAATTGTGATTAATAATGTTTAACAAATCCAAAGGCCTTTAAAAAATTAGATTAAAAAACCATATAGAAGGATAAACTCTGGCTACTATCTAGCTGAGTAGTATTGATACATGATGTCATCAAACAATTCCTTAATGGGTCAAACTTTTAGGGGACCCTCAAGAGGTCATTGCCGTGAGAGGAGTTGCGCTATTAAAAGATCCATCAAAGATGATTACCCAAACATTTTAGTTTGGTTAGAATCATCACCATCTATTAGTTACTTATTGTGGGGATGTCAGATCTGAGAGTAGTTCCCTGGCATTTATTGTCGCCTTGATTCAGCATCAAAGAAAGAAGTTTTGAACTGAGCACTTCTGTAACCATGTCTTTTGATTTTTTTCTTGTGGTGGGGATGCAGTTTGTAGGCTAGATCATTACTCAATCCATTGCACAGATGTTTTCTTGAGTAATATAATCTCTGGCCCAAAGTTTAAGACGTCGTTAACTCCCATTGTTGCTAAAACAATGATGAGTATATTTTGGACCATGGAAGAGTTTCTGTAGTCAGGAGACAATTGGAGTACAAGGACAGCACATCCCTTCCTTCTCAGATGTCTCCTCAAAAAACAGATGCTCTGTTTCCATGCAGTGTCTCTTTCTTTCTTTTCTTTTTTTCTTAATTGACCAGGGAGAATAAGGGGAAAATGAGAGCTTGTTTTTGTTTCCTTTTGGGGAGATGCAGGAATGACTATGAGTGAAGATGTATTCACGGACATATATCTGAGTGTACACATGTGCTTGCATACGTGTGTGTGTATGTGTGTACTATATATATGTGTGTGTGTGTATACATATATATAGGCTTCCCTGGTGGCTCAGAGGTTAAACCGTCTGCCTGCAGTGCGGGAGACCTGGGTTCGATCCCTGGGTTGGGAAGATCCCCTGGAGAAGAAAATGGCAACCCATTTCAGTATTCTTGCCTGGAGAATCCCATGGACAGAGGAGCCTGGTGGGCTATAGTCCACGGGGTCACAAAGAGTCGGACACGACTGAGCGACTTCACTCACTCACTCATGTATGTATATATATGTATATATATATATATATATATATAATACTATTATATCTATTGGCAGGGCTGGGTACATAATTTATAAGGCCCAGTACAAAATTAAAATGTGGGGCCCATTGTTAAAAAAATATTAAGAATTTTTAAAAATTAACTTTATTGGAGTATAGTTGCTTTACAGTGTTGTGTTCGTTTCTACCATACAGCAAAATTAATCAGCTATATATATATTAATATATATAGTGTATTATTAGTTGCTCAGTCATGTCGGATTCTTTTCGACTCCATGGAACTGTAGATATGCCAGACTTCTCTGTCCATGGGATTGTCCGGGCAAGAATACTGGAGTGGGTTGCCGTTTACTACTCCAGGGGATCTTCCTGACTCGGTGATCAAACCTGGATCTCCTACATTGCTGGAGAATTGTTTTTCTTTTTTTTTGCAGGAGAATTCTTTATCATCTGTGCAACCAGGGAAGCCCTGTTAATACATATAGCCCGTCCCTGATGAGAACATACTGTATAGCACAGGAAACTCTACTTGATACACTGTAAACTAAATGCGAAGGAAGTCCAGAAGGGACGGGGAAAGTTTTAAGAACTTAAGAGGGGTGACCAGAGGGCATTAAACTAAGCCCTGGGCCCTGTGACTGTACTGGACACATATCCACAGAGCTTCTGGTGCCTTTTGACTTCTCAGTAGATAATGAGCCAGAGACTGGATCTCCCTTCTTTAGCTTACTGAGATAAATGGCGCAAGTGAGATCTGTTAGAATTCAGCTCATTTCTAACGTTAAACCAGGGTATTTGGAGATGGGGGAAGGGGGGGGGACAAGAAAGGCCCCTGGTTAATATGCAGTGAGGACCTTTTGTTGGGTGATGGTAAGCTGAATCCAAGAAGAGGGAAAATAAGGCTGGTGCCGCCTTGTCAGTGATTTAATTATTTTCCCATCTACACTTGTTTTTGAAGCTTATCAGAGCGAAGTGCTGTGGGCAGCCAGCTGTCACTCTTATCGTTGTGGCTCGGAGTGTTGTAGTCCTGATTCCCATTGTAATGCAATTAATCTTTTGCTTTGCGCTAATGGATGAACAAGCATATTTACTGCAGCATAAAATCCTAATTATTTTTTGAACAGATGCATAAAGGGAATGTAAATTAATGGCAAGTGACAATTGTGATAAATGCGCACTATCTCTTTAAATGTCAGAGTTCCTGTGGTGTAGAGTGAGCCCACGCGTGGATGTAAAAGCTGCCCCACTCTCATCTACCTGTGTGAGGAGGCACAGTCACGCTCAGAATCTATTTCTAGAGGGTGGCTTGTGCCTTTAGACCACAGTGTCTTCCCAGGTGGCGCTAGAGGTGAAGAACCCACCTGCCAACGCAGGACTTAAGAGATGTGGGTTTGATCCCTGGGTCAGGAAGATCCCCTTTAGAAGGAAGAGGCACCCCACTCCAGGATTCTTGCCTGGAGAATCTCTTGGACAGAGGAACCTGGTGGGCTAACATCAACAGGGTCGCCAAGAATCAGACATAACTGAAGCCAACTAAGCACACTTGAGCTAGTGCTACCTCTACTGTTTTTTAAATTTTTATTTTATTTATTATTACATGTTGTAACCTAGTTCCTGTAACAATAGCAAAAGCTATTAATTGAGCTTTTTTCTGTATTCATTACTGCTGTATTTTCACAAAAATTCTCTTATTACAAACTTTTAAAAATTGCAACAGTATGGCGAAATTTGACAACATAATTTGAGCAAAAGAGGCCCAATAAAAATAGCAGAGTTGTATGATTCCATTTACATAAAATTCAGTGACACTAAGACGTAGTTTATTCTGTGAGAGGTTAGTAAAATAGCTTCCTTTGGACTGTGGGGTGATTGGAAGTGGTGCTTCTGAGGTCTGTTTCTCAATCTGAGCACTGGTATCACAGATGTTTTTAATTTATTGAATTATACAATTGAGTAGGTGCGCTTTTCTTCATGAATATTACACTTCAATAACAATTTTAAATAAAATCTTTTCATACTGTATCAATGATATTGATTTTAAAACTGAGATGCAGAGTGGTTAAACTACAGACGAAGGTGGAGAAGATAAAGGGCAGAAAAATCCCTTGAATCCATGTGTCCTTTAATTTCAAGGAGTAGCTTCTTCCTACATCATAAGCTTGATGTCTCAGCTTTCCTGTCTCTCCATATACAATGAGCACTGGCACTGAAAGAGTTTTAACACAGCTCTGGGTATTTCACCATGGAAGAAAGTGCTGGTGCTGGTAGGGGGAGTTGAGTCTCCAACTCCCCCTGCCTCCACCACCACATTAAATTCTGTTTACACTATTATTTTCAACACAGGAAAAACAAATAGATTTGCGAGGGGGAAAACCGCTACTGTTGGCAAGATCACTTTGCTGGTTCATCATTACTGGGGTGAAATGCTTTACATCCATTATTGCTCTGTCTTCCAGAGATGGTACTTTGTGTGCTAAATAGTCGTGATGCTACTACTTTTGTGATGCGCCAGTAGAGCTGTAAAAGATTTTGCTGGGAACAACCCCATTAAATTGTTATTCCCTTATGTGCATTTTTAGTACATCAAATTTCTATAACATGCCTCAAATTCTGTTTCATACTCCTGTGCTCAGATTTCTGCCACATTTAGGCAACTCATCTCTTTCTTGTTTCTTTGTCCTTCTAAATGCCTCCATGCCCTTTTGATGACCTTTCCAATCTAGGTTTAGTACAGGGGTCCTGATAGGAATAACCCATGTATTGTTTGAGGTCTGTTCTTGTTAACCCCTTTTCTAGCTCCTGTGTTTCATGCCAAAGCCCTGAGGAACTGTGAAGAAACCTGCCTTAACTTACTGTCAGATTCCAGAAAGTCTACCAGGCTTACCTTCCTTCTATTTACCTACATTCTCCTGCATTTTCTACCTTCAGTCTTTGGTACCTTGGTATCCTATTTTCCCTTCTTGCTCTTTGGTTTCATTTGAATTCAGTCATTCAGATTTCACAGTGTCACCTTCATATAAACATTGCTACTTGTATAACATGCATGCATACTCAGTTGCTCAATCATGTGAGACCCTATGGACTGCGGCCTGCCAGGCTCCTCTGTCCATGGAATTTTTCAGGCAAGAATACTGGTGGGTCACATTTTCCTCCTCCCGGGAATCTTCCTCCCCCCAGGGATCAAACCCATGTCTATTGCATCTCCTGAATTTAAAGCGAGAGCATCTAGAATGAAAAGGAGGGCTCCCTCATTGGTTTAGCAGTAAAGAATCTGCCTGTAATGCAGCAGACCCAGGTTCAATCCCTGGGTCGGGACAATCCGGTGGGGGATGGCCTGGCAACCCACTCCAGTATTCTTGCCTGAAGAATCCCATGAACAGAGGAGCCTGGGGGGCTACAGTCCATAGGGTCTCAAAGAGTTGGACACGACTGAAGTGACTGAGCACAGAATGACAAAGAGGACAGCATCTCAGTCAATTTTCCTTCATTTTTGATGATCTCCTTCAATTTCAGAAAATCCTATCATTGCAAATTTGAGGTAGTAGGCTGTGTCCATGAAAACTCACAGAACTCCAAGAAAAGTTGGATCCTATTTACACCTCAGTAGTAAATAGAAATTACTGGAAAAAGGACTTCTTCTGTATGGATTGGCCATTCCATTCAGAGAAATGAGCCAGGCAGAGTCAAGTGGTTGCTAAAGTGCCTCATAATGCCCTAATAAAAAGTGCAAAATAAAGTACCACACTGGAATAGAAGTCATTTCACAAATAAAACAGCTCTATTACTTTTCACGAAGTTCTTGACTTTTCAGCCTTTCTACTGAGAACTCATCAGAGTGAAAATAAATTCTTTCATCTCCTACTTTTTAAGAACATTTCAAATTATTTTAGGACTGCTGAGGAAAAATGAATAATCCTCTTAGTTGGAAAAATCCTGAATTGCAACTCTTTTTATCTTTGCTCTATCATATAAAAAAAACCTAATATATATGCCGTATATTTTATATTATTTGATATATTTGTATGTTGATAGTGTGATTTAAAATATGAAACACTGATGGTTTAGCTGACATTGTAATTTATATGTGTGCTTTAGTCACTAGTCCTGTCTGACTCTGCTAACCTGTTAGGGCAAGCACACTGATTGAAACTGCCCACCCTGGCCAGGCACCATAGTAACCATTTGCATGAGTTGTTTTACGATAGGAGGTCCTGGTAAGGAACAGGAAACTAATAAGCCTTCACCAACCAGAAGAGTTCGGGAAAGGTCAAAAGGAGACACCACCTGTCCGACTATCTCCCAGAATCCTCTCTGACATCCATCTTGGCTGAACACCACCAGGAAGGACTCTGAGTCAGAATGATTGGCTAAAGACAACCCAGAAACTAATCCCATCACCATAAAACCCGAGATTGCAAGCCATGTAACTTCTCCAGGGTTCCCTTTCCCTCCTGCTCTCCACCCGGGTGCCCTTTCCCAATAAAATCTCGTGCTTTGTCAGCACATTTGTCTCCTCAGACAATTCATTTCCGAGTGTTAGACAAGAGCCCAATTTCAGGCCCTAGAAGGGGTCCCCCTTCCTGCAACAGACCCATGGACTTGACCCTTCCAGACTCCTCTGTTCATGGGCTTTTCTAGGCAAGAATACTGGAGTGGGTTGCCATTTCCTACTCCAGGAGATCTTCATTACCCAAGGATTGAACCCACATCTCTTTCTCCTGCATTGGCAGGTGGATTCTTTACCACTGAGCCACCTGGGAAATCCAGATAATTCATATACAACGGTATTATTCAAAATATTAGAATACTATTGTAGTTATAAATTTGAACAAAGGTACTTAAATGCTCTTTGTAGAGTTTTTAATACCAAGAAATGTGCTGAATATGATGCTAAATGGAAAAACACAGGACAAAATGTTGTATATACAATTTGAGCATATCTGTAGTTTCTAAACTTCTACAATAAGCATATATTTCACTGATAATAGGGGGTTACCCAATGGCTCAGTGGGTAAAGAATCTACCTGAAATGCAGGAGCAGCAGGAGACACAGGTTTGATCTTTGGGTCAGGAAGATCCCCTGGGGGAGGGAATGGCACCCCACTTCCATTATTCTTGCCTGAAAAATCCCATGAATGGAGGAGCCTGGTGGGCTACAGTCCAAAGGGTCACAAAGAGTTAGACAGGACTGACTGAGCATGCCTAACAAGAAGATGCACATTGATGATACATAGGAGAAAAATAACAAGCAAAAATCATTGCTTTTAATGTTTAGAAATAAAAAATAATTATTGCCAATTCTTAATGAGTTGTCACTACAAAAAAAGATCAGACTGTGCTTTGATACTGAATCAGGCCAAGTATTTTAGTTTTTGCAAATAACTTATCAGTAAACAGGTCAGAGCGAATCCCCCTAATTTGCATTTGCATTGTCCTCTTTAAAGACAGAAGTCAAAGAAATTAACTCTTCACCAGCCACACCTGGACTGAAGACTCTCAGTTAGGCAACCAGAACTCAGTGGAGAATACAGAGCTTCTCTCTTGTAAAATTACATAAACAGTATACACATTTTAGAAACATAAATCATTATTCTTATAAATTAAATGTTTATCAAACACACTTAGTTGGAATCTAAACTGGACCCAAGTTGAGAGAAAAGGAGCTGAGAAATGAATGTCACAATTCTGGACAGTAATCTCAGTTGAAATTTCTGTATGTTTTAAGAACTCATGCAAAATAAGTGGTTATATTTGATGGAGAGTTGGTACCTTGGTGCTTGCACTTTGAAGAAGTCTTCCTGAGAGCATCCCCTGAAGGAACCCTGTGCTGCTCTAGTTGGGCCCTCCCTGAAACAGACTCCTTACATAAAGTAGACATAAGTGGGGCTTTGAGGATGAAATTATGTTCTGCATTTGAGTGCTGAACCACCCGCCCCTCCATACACGAGTCTTCCACCAGTGGTTAAACTTGGAGAGTCAAAATGAACTGACCCTTCTATGTGAAAGGGAGGCTGATTTTCTTTTTGTTTCTGTCTGATTAGAGTGCTCAGTGTCTGAAAGAAGAGGATGAATCGAGAAAGTTTAGGGAAATAGAATCTCATTGAACAGACATTCTTAGATCGCTTTATTCCCAGTTTTCTTTTGCAGGATGGAATTCTTTGCTATGGTTAGAATTGATTATTAAATGGATGTTCATCTTCATGACTCATAGACTGTGTTATTGCCAGGCTTAGTAGGAGGTCTCAAGTGCTGTCTTTTTGGCTATGTCTTTTTCAATAAAGGGGTCCTCCTGGTGGCTTCAGTGCAGGAGACCCAGCTTTGGTCCCTGGGTCTGGAAGATACCCTGGAGAAGGGAATGGCTACCCACTCCAGGATTCTTGTCTAAAAATTGCCATGAACAGAGGAGCCTAGCAGGCTGCAGTCCATGGGGTCACAGAGTAGAACACAACTGAGCAACTAACATTTTCACTTTTTTACTCCATAAAAGTTATATTTTCATTTCAAGATCCACTGCTAAAATGGTGACTGGGAAGATATAGTGTGAATGGTTGCCTTTCTACAATTCTTTGCAGGTCTAATTATGGCAGAATGATTTGACTGCATAAATTTTCTACATTAGAGACTATGTGCTTAGCCATGATCATCTAATCATTTAAAAATTAGAAGGAAGCTAACCAAGAAATTATGGCCCTTGGGTGGTTTTTAAAAAAATAGAAAATAAAAGCTTCTTTTATAATCTGAAGAAATTTATGATTTAGTAGAGAAGTGAATAGTAAGTAGGAAAAAAGTACTTTCAGTATGCTTCATGACTAACAGGAAACTCCTAAGATTCTTTTTTTAGTTATTGCCAGTACTATACTAGAATTTGCTTGGCATGCTGACTAGATAGAGCAGAGGCTAAATGGATCAACTGTGTGGCGGTTACTCATTTATACATACAGGTTGAGTGATAGATTTTCAGATACACAAATACCTAGTTTTCAAAGTCTCAGATAGAATCCTCAAAGTACAGCAGGATAATAGATTTGCTGAACACAGTGATGAATTATCAAACAAGGCAGAGAATATTCTTCAGAAATGTGGAATAGGAAGTAGAAATAAGGTATTCTCTATGAGCTAAGTAAAAATATAATTTGTTGTATCAAACATATTTCCTTAATTTTACAGATGGCCTCTTGGGCTTATGCCAAATTCAGAGAGCTGCACATAATTAAGTTCAACTAAGCAGATCACTTTCTTTGAGCATCAACTTTTTGCCTGCTTCTAAGTTAGATGCCAGGGATTCCATTACTGAAAAAAAAATCAGGGATCTTATCTCCAGGAGCTTATAGACTAGGATAGTGACGGAACCTTTGGGAGAGTGTGTACCTGATTATTTCTGACTTGATCAAAGCTACATTCTGAAAATGGTAAATACAAAATGAATATATTTAAGCCTCTTGTGAGTATTCAGTATACATATTTGCAGAAAAACACAACTGTCTTTAGGTGGGCAGCTCTAAATAGATAAGGCCATACTCATACTTGCAGTGGATAGAAATCCACCTGCCAATGCAGAGGACAGGGGTTCCATCCCTGGTCTGGGAAGATCCCACGTGAGGCAGCTGAGCCCATGTTCCAAAGCTAATGAGCCTGTGCGCCACAACTACTGAAGCCCATGCACCTAAAACCTGTGCTCCTCAACAAAAGAAGTCACTACAATCAGAAGCCTGTGCACCACAGTGAAGAGTAGCCCTCACTCACTGCAACTAGAGAAAGCCCATGTGCAGCAGTGAAGACCCAGCAGAGCCAGAAATAAACTAAATAGATAAGGTCATACTGTATTATGAATCATGCAAAGAATATTTGTTACATTTTTAGGACCTTTGAGTCACCAATCAGCACTTTCAACTAAATATAGTCGTTATTGTTGCTATTCAGTCACTAGATTGAGCCCGACTATTTGTGAGCCCATGGACTGCAGCATGCCAGGCTTCCCTGTCCTTCATTATCTCCAAGAGTTTGCTCAAATTCATGTCCATTGAGTCCATCCTCTGTCACCTTCTCCTTTGGCCTTCAATCTTGCCCAGTATCAGGGTCTTTTCAAGAAGTCATCTCTTCGCTTAAGTATTGGAGCTTCAGCTTCAGTATCAGTCATTCCAATGAATACTCAGGACTGATTTCCTTTAGGATTGACTTGTTTGATCTTCTTGCAGTCCAAGGGACTCTCAAGAGTCTTCTCCAGCACCAAAGTTTGAAAGCATCAATTATTTGGCTCCCAGCCTTCTCTATGGTCCAACTCTCACATCCATACCTGACTGCCGGAAAACCCATAGCTTTGGCAATACAGACCTTTGTCAGCAAATTGATGTCTCTGCTTTTTAATATGCTGTCTATGTTTGTTATAGCTTTTCTTCCAAGGAGCGTTTTTTGATTTCATGGCTGCAGTCACCATCTGCAGTGATTTTCAAGCCGAAGAAAATAAAATCTGTCATTGTTTCCATTGTTTCCCCATCTATTTCCCATGAAGTGTTGGAACTGAATGCCATGATGTTGGTTGTTTGAATGTTGAGTTTTAAGTCCAGCCTTTTCACTCTCCTCTTTCATCAAGAGGTTCTTTAATTCCTCTTTGCTTTCTGTCATTAGGATGGTGTCATCTGCATGTCTGAGGTTATTGATATTTTTCTCAGCAATCTTGATTCCAGCTTGTGCTTCATCCAGCCCGGCATTTCACATGATGTACTCTGCATAGAAGTTAAACAAGCAGGATGACAGTATATAGCCTTGATGCACTCCTTTCCCAATTTTGAACCAGTCAGTTGTTCCATGTAAGGTTCTAACTGTTACTTCTCGACCTGCATACAAGTTTCTCAGGAGACAGGTAAGGTGGTCAGTTATACACATCTCTTTAAAAATTTCTCACAGTTTGTTGTGATCCACAGAGTCAAAGGTTTTGAAGGAGTCAATGAAGCAGAAGTAGATGTTTCTCTGGAATTTTGTTGTTTTCTCTGTGATTCAGTGGATGTTGACAATTTGATCTCTTGTTCCTCTGCCTTTTCTAAGTTCAGCTTGTACATCTGAAAGTTCTCAGTGCATGTACTGTTGAAATCTAGCTTGAAGAATGTGAATATAACCCTACTAACATCTGAAAAGAATTCAGTTTTCCAGTACTTTGAACATTCTTTGGCGCTTCCCGTCTTTGGGTCTGGAATAAAAAACTGATGTCTTCCAGTCCTGTAGCCACTGCTGAGTTTTTCAAATTTGCTGGCATATTGAGTGCAGCACTTTAACAGCATCATCTTTTAGGATTTTAAATTGCTTAGCTCGAATTCCATCACCTCCACTAGCTTTGTCAATAGTAATGCTTCCTAGGCCCCCTGACTTCATACTCTAGAACGTCTGTCTCTAGGTGAGTGACCATGCCATTGTGGTTATCTGGGTCATTAAGACCTTTTTTTGTATAGTTCTTCTGTTTATTCTTGCCACCTCTTCTTAATCTCTTCTTCTATAAGCTCCTTACAGCTTCTGTCCTTCATCATGCCCGTCTTTGCAGGAAATGTTCCTTGATCTTTCCAGTTTTCTTGAAGAGGTCTCTTGTCTTTCCCATTCTGTTGTTTTCCTCTGCTGCTTTGCATTGTTTATTTAAGAAGGGCTTCCATGACGGCTCACTGGGTGAAGAATCTGCCAGCAATACAGGAGACACAGAAGACATTAGTTTAATCCCTGAGTGAGGAAGATCCCCTGGAGGAGGAAAATTGCCACGCATTCCAGTATCCTTTCCTGGGAAATCCCATGGACTGAAGAGCCTGAAGGACTACAGTCCAAAAGGTCACAAAGAGTCAGACATGACTAAGATATAGTCATGGTCCACTTAAAAAAAAAGATTAGCAGCATGAAAGTTTTGCCTGAGAATAGTTGATTATTTGATTTCATTTTTTGATTACATAAGCTATGCCCACAGTTTCTGTTAAATGGGAGATGATAGTCTTCATTAATTCTTTTACAAATCAGTCCTCATAAAATACAAATTTTGAACTAATTCTTTTTTCTTTCTCTTTTCCCTACAACATTTGAAACTTCGTATAGAATCTTACATCTGTATAGTTAGTCTTTGGGGGAGTATCATCTTTATTTTATCACTTATGATTCATATGTTCCAAGTTTATGAGACCCCTCAGGAAATCTGCTTTATAAGAACTGTGGCAGTATCAAAACATCTATCTTTCACCCATCCTATGAGTTTAAGATTGAACTTCTTAAATATAAGCTCCAGAGCAGATGTCAAACACCAAGGCCTAACCTCAATATCATATAATGGAATGACGGTCGATGGATTATGTTAGGGGATCAGAATTTGTCTCTATTTTTGTGACACTGTGATTTTAGAGGAATCTTTTTCCTCCTCTTCCGTAACATTTTGTCATTTAGCGTCTTTCCCTGGAGCTGTGTGTAAAGAAGCACTCTTGCCTTACAGCTCTTTTTTTTTGCCTCACTCTCAGCAATGCTTAACCAACTGGCATGAGAATAAGAGGGTAAATAATTTAACTGTGTAAGATGAGTGTTCACATGGGAATCTTACAACACTTAAAATAACTCTTGTAGAAGATTTTTCACTGATGTGGATTTTGGAGCTGTAGATATGAATTTGAGACATGGAAATAAAATATTGAGAAACCATTTATGAAGTGTGTTTGAGTTACAAAGGGCATAGCAATAGGTTTGGCCATTTATGAGACTAGCAAGTAAAGCCATATTCCAGACTGGCCTCTAAAAGAGCCCTCTAGGTACAGTTTACTAACACTTATCACATGAAAGAGCTACCTCCCTTTTACATTCTTGCTGTCTCATAAACTATGACAAATACACACTAAAGTTCTTTAAGGAATTTGGGGGAAAATATGTAGATAGTTCACAAACAAGTTCATCATTCAGTTTTTGAAATGATTCAGGAAAAAAAAGTTTATATAGCAAAAGTTTTTTTTTTATATAATTAGAAAAATGTGTAATTCATAAATGTTGAGATCCAAAGAGACAAATTTGACATTTCTGGGAAGGCAAATTGGATGGATTTTTCATGTAACAGATGCAACAGATCCATGGAGTCATTCATAATCTGTTGCGTTCCTATTATCTTTACATTCATTTTTAATTTTCATTTGTTCAACAAGTACTCTGTACTTGAGAATTGTGCTAAGTTCTGGAATACCTATGAGCCATGAGCCAATACCAACATGGTGCCTGGCTTCATATATCTTATAATTATGACCAAACATCTCCAACAAAACTCAAGGGAGGAAGTCACATACATGGTTCTTGCTGTGTGGCAGAGGAAACGAAGACAATAAGAATGATGTGCTGTGATGCTAGAGGGACATAAGAGATAACATGATAATATTGTAGAGAAATCACTAAGTTTGCAGATTTCATAGAGGGCACTGTGGAAGAGGTGGTCTGTATTGTAAAAAATATCTTGAGAGACCATACCATACACTCATTCCTTCATTAATTTAATAAACATTGGCTGCCACGTTTGAACTAGTGGGCTAGTCACAGGAGAACCTAGGAAGGAATAAGACAAATACATGCACTCTGAGGAGTTTCATAGTCTAATACACCTAGTTTATGGTTACAGCTGTGAAAGGAAAATAAATTATAATAAAAGTTCTCTGGGAACTTACAGAGAAAGGAATATCACTATCAGAGAAAATGGAGTGATTGGGAAGAGTTACAAGGAAAGGGTCCTTATATCCAAGTCTTAAAATGTAAAAAAACCAGAGACTTAATTCTGAAAAGATGGAGAGACAGAGTTGATGTCTTTTTCCATCTTTATCCCACTACATTCTACTGAAAACTCTGGACATTATATAAAAAATGAACATAATAATAGACTGAAAAGTGAAGAGAAGAAGACAGGTTACAGACCACAGGCTCCAAGACATGGCATGATGGTAAAATCACTGTTTTCTTTCTTCTGATGTATCCTGGACTTAAAGATGAAGATGTTGGAAATACAGCCAATGGGTCCCTACAAATTAAAAAAAAGAAAAGCCCAACAAATCATGCCAGCAAGACCAAAATCTTTTAGACAACAAGTGCTCTGTTCTAGCCAAATACTACAGAGCAAACTGTAACTTTTCCTCTAGCCTCTACTGACAACAGCAAAATCTAAGAGGAAAGTCAGGAGTTCCACCTTTACCGGGTTATAACAATGTGTGCCAACCCCCCCTCCACCCCCCCCATCACAAAAGAGTTGTCAGAGAAGGCTGAATACAGAGCCAAGACATTGACCCCATCCTCCCAGCTGGATAGAGTCAAGAGAGGGCTGGTGTAGATTTAGGACTTTTACCATTGTCCAGCAGTTAAAAAAAAAGGTCACCTCCATTGTATCAGTGATGGCTACAAGGGCAGCAGCAATTAGGCACACAGGTGCCTCTCAAAATCTCTCCGAAACAGAGCTCTGCTGGGGAGCCGGAATTCTGAATTCTACCAAGCAGGAAGGAGGTGCTCCCTTAAAGTATCAACAGAGGGTTAGTGGAGACATTAGATTCTATCTCTACTTGACTATAACTCTTTCTTCTTCTGCCAGAATACTGTTCAAAGAAGACAGTGATATGCAATGCAGGAAGGCTTTAAGTAGCTAAAAATTGGCTTATTGGGGCTATATTTTAAACAATGGAATATGTAAAATTTAAGTCTGTTGCTGGTGGACTTTTAAGCTAAAAAAAAAGAAAAAACTACTGTGAAGAAGTAAGCAACATAGGGCTGATTTTCAGGGGTGATTTTTAAGCCATTTATATAATAAAATGCATCAATGAGCCATAGCAAATGTTCTAAGCAAAAGAACAATGTGAAAGTATCAGCAGAGAAATAGAAAATATAGAGAATGATTGGAAAATTTAGAACTGAGAAATAATCAATAACCACAATAATAACTCTGTGGATGGAAATGAGATCACCCAGGAAAAAAAAGTCAGTGAATTTTAAGAAAAAACTAGAAATCAACCACCTGAAAAATCAGACAGAAAATAAATAGGAAAAAAAAACAAAACCCTCAGGGACCTACCTGTACAACTATAACAAAAATCTAACAGAAACAGACTTATCACTGGAATTCTGGAAAGAAATGAGAAGGAAGTTGGGCTGGAAAAAGAACTTGAAGAAATAATGTATAGAAACATCCTCAAATTAGGCAAAAGTTATAAACCTAGAGTCAAGAAGCTGAGCATACATACTCCAAAGAGGGCAAATAAAAAACTCATACTAAGACACAACATAAATAAACTTTTGACCACTAAAACAAAGAAAAAAAATCTTGAGAACAATAAGAGGGAAATGACATCTTACTTATAGGGGAAAAACAATTTGAATCACAGCAAACTTGTAAAACATGGAGCCAAAAGGAAGCAGCATAATATTTTTCAAGTGCCTACTCTATAGAACTACCAATCAGAAATTATACATCTAGCCAAATACCCTTCAGGAATGCAGAGGAAACTAGACATTTTTTTTTTTTTTTTATGAAATAGCACATCAAAAGTTTTATTACAGTTCAAATTTTTGAAAACCAGATAATTTAGTTAATACACCTTTCTTTAATTATGCTCTGGCCACATTACCCAATGTTTTCTTTTTTTTTTTTTTTTAACTTTTAAATGTTTTATTTATTTATTTTTTTTAATTTTTTATTAGTTGGAGGCTAATTACTTCACAACATTTCGGTGGGTTTTGTCATACATTGATATGAATCAGCCATAGATTTACAGGTATTCCCCATCCCGATCCCCCCTCCCATCTCCCTCTCCACCCGATTCCTCTGGGTCTTCCCAGTGCACCAGGCCCGAGCACTTGTCTCATGTATCCCACCTGGGCTGGTGATCTGTTTCACCATAGATAGTATACATGCTGTTCTTTTGAAACATCCCACCCTCACCTTCTCCCACAGAGTTCAAAAGTCTGTTCTGTATTTCTGTGTCTCTTTTTTTTTTTTTTTTATAGGGTTATCGTTACCATCTTTCTAAATTCCATATATATGTGTTAGTATGCTGTAATGTTCTTTATCTTTCTGGCTTACTTCACTCTGTATAATGGGCTCCAGTTTCATCCATCTCATTAGAACTGGTTCAAATGAATTCTTTTTAACGGCTGAGTAATATTCCATGGTGTATATGTACCACAGCTTCCTTATCCATTCATCTGCTGATGGGCATCTAGGTTGCTTCCATGTCCTGGCTATTATAAACAGTGCTGCGATGAACATTGGGGTGCACGTGTCTCTTTCAGATCTGGTTTCCTCAGTGTGTATGCCCAGAAGTGGGATTGCTGGGTCATATGGCAGTTCTATTTCCAGTTTTTTAAGAAATCTCCACACTGTTTTCCATAGCGGCTGTACTAGTTTGCATTCCCACCAACAGTGTAAGAGGGTTCCCTTTTCTCCACACCCTCTCCAGCATTTATTGCTTGTAGACTTTTGGATAGCAGCCATCCTGACTGGCGTGTAATGGTACCTCATTGTGGTTTTGATTTGCATTTCTCTGATAATGAGTGATGTTGAGCATCTTTTCATGTGTTTGTTAGCCATCTGTATGTCTTCTTTGGAGAAATGTCTGTTTAGTTCTTTGGCCCATTTTTTGATTGGGTCATTTATTTTTCTGGAATTGAGCTGCAGGAGTTGCTTGTATATTTTTGAGATTAATCCTTTGTCTGTTTCTTCATTTGCTATTATTTTCTCCCAATCTGAGGGCTGTCTTTTCACCTTACTTATAGTTTCCTTTGTAGTGCAAAAGCTTTTAAGTTTCATTAGGTCCCATTTGTTTAGTTTTGCTTTTATTTTCCAATATTCTGGAGGTGGGTCATAGAGGATCTTGCTGTGATTTATGTCGGAAGTGTTTTGCCTATGTTCTCCTCTAGGAGTTTTATAGTTTCTGGTCTTACATTTAGATCTTTAATCCATTTTGAGTTTATTTTTGTGTATGGTGTTAGAAAGTGTTCTAGTTTCATTCTTTTACAAGTGGTTGACCAGTTTTCCCAGCACCACTTGTTAAAGAGGTTGTCTTTTTTCCATTGTATATCCTTGCCTCCTTTGTCAAAGATAAGGTGTCCATAGGTTCGTGGATTTATCTCTGGGCTTTCTATTCTGTTCCATTGATCTATATTTCTGTCTTTGTGCCAGTACCATACTGTCTTGATGACTGTGGCTTTGTAGTAGAGTCTGAAGTCAAGCAGGTTGATTCCTCCAGTTCCATTCTTCCTTTCTCCAGGATACTTTGGCTTAATTACAAGGTTTTTTGTATTTCATACAAAATTATGAAATTATTTGTTCTAGTTCTGTGAAAAAATACCATTTGGTAGCTTGATAGGCGACTGCATTGAATCTATAGATTGCTTTGGGTAAGAATAGCCATTTTGACAATATGATTCTTCCAATCCATGAACACGGTATGTTTCTCCATCTGTTTGTGTCCTCTTTGATTTCTTTCATCAGTGTTTATAGTTTTCTATGTATAGGTCTTTTGTTTCTTTAGGTAGATATACTCCTAAGTATTTTATTCTTTTTGTTGCAATGGTGAATGGTATTGTTTCCTTAATTTCTCTTTCTGTTTTTTTCATTGTTAGTATATAGGAATGCAAGGGATTTCTGTGTGTTAATTTTATATCCTGCAACTTTACTATATTCATTGATTAGCTCTAGTAATTTTCTGGTAGAGTCTTTAGGGTTTTCTATGTAGAGGATCATGTCATCTGCAAACAGTGAGAGTTTCACTTCTTCTTTTCCTATCTGGATTCCTTTTACTTCTTTTTCTGCTCTGATTGCTGTGGCCAAAACTTCCAACACTATGTTGAATAGTAGTGGTGAGAGTGGGCACCCTTGTCTTGTTCCTGATTTCAGGGGAAATGCTTTCAATTTTTCACCATTGAGGGTGATACTTGCTGTGGGTTTGTCATATATAGCTTTTATTATGTTGAGGTATGTTCCTTCTATTCCTGCTTTTTTGGAGAGTTTTAATCATAAATGAGTGTTGACTTTTGTCAAAGGCTTTCTCTGCATCTATTGAGATAATCATATGGTTTTTATCTTTCAATTTGTTAATGTGGTGTATTACATTGATTGATTTGCGGATATTAAAGAATCCTTGCATTCCTGGGATAAAGCCCACTTGGTCGTGGTGTATGATTTTTTAATATGTTGTTGGATTCTGTTTGCTAGAATTTTGTTAAGGATTTTTGCATCTATGTTCATCAGTGATATTGGCCTGTAGTTTTCTTTTTTGTGGCATCTTTGTCTGGTTTTGGAATTAGGGTGATGGTGGCCTCATAGAATGAGTTTGGAAGTTTACCTTCATCTGCAATTTTCTGGAAGAGTTTGAGTAAGATAGGTGTTAGCTCTTCTCTAAATTTTTGGTAGAATTCAGCTGTGAAGCCATCTGGTCCTGGGCTTTTGTTTGCTGGAAGATTTTTGATGACAGTTTCGATTTCCTTGCTTGTGATGGGTCTGTTAAGATCTTCTATTTCTTCCTGGTTCAGTTTTGGAAAGTTATACTTTCCTAAGAATTTGTCCATTTCATCCAAGTTGTCCATTTTATTGGCATAGAGCTGCTGGTAGTAGTCTCTTATGATCCTTTGTATTTCAGTGTTGTCTGTTGTGATCTCTCCATTTTCATTTTTAATTTTGTTAATTTGGTTCTTCTCTCTTTGTTTCTTAATGAATTTTGCTAATGGTTTGTCAATTTTGTTTATTTTTTCAAAAAACCAGCTTTTAGCTTTGTTGATTTTTACTATGGTCTCTTAGTTCTTTGCATTTATTCTGCCCGATTTTTAAAATTTCTTTCCTTCTGCTAACCCTGGGGTTCTTCATTTCTTCCTTCTCTAATTGCTTTAGGTGTAGAGTTAGGTTATTTATTTGGCTTTTTTCTTGTTTCTTGATGTAAGCCTGTAATGCTATGAACCTTTCCCTTAGCACTGCTTTTACAGTGTCCCATAGGTTTTGGGTTGTTGTGTTTTCATTTTCATTCATTTCTATGCATATTTTGATTTCTTTTTGATTTCTTCTATGATTTGTTGGTTATTCAGAAGCAGGTTATTTAGCCTCCATATGTTTGAATTTTTAACAATTTTTTTCCTGTAATTGAGATCTAATCTTACTGCACTGGGGTCAGAAAAGATGACTGGAATGATTTCAATTTTTTTGAATTTTCCAAGACTAGATTTATGGCCCAGGATGTGATCTATTCTGGAGAAGGTTCCGTGTGCACTTGAGAAAAAGGTGAAATTGATTGTTTTGGGTGAAATGTCCTATAGATATCAATTAGGTCTAGCTGGTCCATTGTGTCATTTAAAGTTTGTGTTTCCTTGTTAATTTTCTGTTTAGTTGATCTATCCATAGTTGTGAGTGGGGTATTAAAGTCTCCCACTATTATTGTGTTACTATTAATTTCCTCTTTCATACTCGTTAGCATTTGCCGTACATATTGCGGTGCTCCTATGTTGGGTGCATATAAATTTATAATTGTTATATCTTCTTCTTGCATTAATCCTTTGATCATTATGTAGTGTCCTTCTTTGTCTCTTTTCACATCCTTTATTTGAAAGTCTATTTTATCTGATATGAGTATTGCGACTCCTGCTTTCTTTTGGTCTCCGTTTGCATGAAATATTTTTTTCCAGCCCTTCATTTTTAGTCTGTATGTGTCTCTTGTTTTGAGGTGGGTCTCTTGTAGACAGCATATATAGGGGTCTTGTTTTTGTATCCATTCAGCCAATCTTTGTCTTTTGGTTGGGGCATTCAACCCATTTACATTTAGGGTAATTATTGATAGCTGTGGTCCCGTTGCCATTTACTTTGTTGTTTTGGGTTCACGTTTATACAACCTTTCTGCATTTCCTGTCTAGAGAAGATCTAGCTATTTGTTGAAGAGCTGGTTGGGGTGCTGGAATTCTCTCCACTTTTGCTTGTCTGTAGAGTGCTTTTGAATTCTCCTTTCATATCTGAAGTGGAATCCTTGCCTGGGTACAGTAATCTTAGTGTTGTAGGTTTTTCCCTTTTCATTACTTTCAGTATGTCTTGCCTTCCCTTCTGGCCTGGAGGGTTTCTATTTGATAGATAGCTGTTATCCTTATGGGGTAATCCCTTTGTGTATTTGTTGTTTCTCCCTTGCTGCTTTTATATTTGTTCTTTGTGTTTGATCTTTGTTAATTTGATTAATATGTGTCTTGGGGTGTTTCGCCTTGGGTTTATCCTGTTTGGGACTCTCTGGGTTTCTTGGACTTGGGTGGCTATTTCCTTCCCCATTTTGGGGAAGTTTTCAGCTATTATCTCCTCGAGTATTTTCTCATGGCCTTTCTTTTTGTCTTCTTCTTCTGGGATTCCTATGATTCGAATGTTGGGGCGTTTCACATTGTCCCAGAGGTCCTTGAGGTTGTCCTCATTTCTTTTGATCCTTTTTTCTTTTTTCCTCTCTGTTTCATTTATTTCCACCATTTTATCTTCTACCTCACTTATCCTATCTTCTGTCTCCGTTATTCTACTCTTGATTCCCTCGAGTGTTTTTGATCTCATTCATTGCATTATTCATTTTTAATTGACTCTTTTTTATTTCTTCTAGGTCTTTATTAAACATTTCTTGCATCTTTTCAATCTTTGTCTCCAGGCTATTTATCTGTAACTCCATTTTGTTTTCAAGATTTTGGATCATTTTTATTATCATTATTCTAAATTCTTTTTCAGGTAGATTCCTTATCTCCTCCTCTTTTGTTTGACTTGGTGGGCATTTTTCATGTTCCTTTACCTGTTGGTTATTTCTCTGCCTTTTCATCTTGTTTAGATTGCTGTGTCTGGACTGGGCTTTTTGTATTCTGGAGGTCTGTGGTTCCTTTTTATTGTGGAGGTTTTTCCCAGTGGGTGGGGTTAGACGATTGGCTTGTCAAGGTTTCCTGGTTAGGAAAGTTTGTGTCGGTGTTCTGGTGCGTGGAACTTGATTTCTTCTCTCTAGAGAGCAATGGAGTGCTCAGTAATGAGTTTTGAGATGGGTCTATGTGTTAGGTGTCACCTTGGGCAGCCTGTATGTTGACGTTTAGGGCTATGTTCCTGCGTTGCTGGAGAATTTGCTTGGTATGTCTTGCTCTAAAACTTATTGGCTCTTGGGTGGTGGTTGGTTTCAGTGTAGGTATGGAGGCTTTTGGACGGTCACTTATTACTTAAAGTTCCATGTAGTCAGGAGTTTTCTGGCGTTCTCAGGTTTTGGGCTTAAGTCTCCTGCCTCTGGATTTCAGTTTTATTCTTCCTGTAGTCTCAGGACTTCTCCAACTACACAGCACTGATAATAAAACTTCTAGGTTAACGGCGAAAAGATTCTCCCCCGTTAGGGACACCCAGAGAGGTTCACAGAGTTACATGAAGAAGAGGAGAGGGCAGAGGGAGATAGTGTTGAGCAGGAGGAGAAAAAGGGGGACTCAAGAGGAGAGAGACAGATCTACGCAGTTGTCTGTTCCCAGAATGTTCTCCGTAGCCCAGACACCCACCCAGATTCACAGAATTGGATTGGGAAGAAAAGGGGAAAGGAGGAAATAGAGGTGTTCTGAGGTAGAAAACAGAGAGTCAAGATTGGGAGAGAATAATCAACACACTCCTGAATAAAAATGGGAACTGAATATTGGATTCTTAAATGTTCACAATTTATATCATATATTGAAAAACAAAAATTAAAAATCTAGAGTAGAGATTAGACTCTTAAAAATACTATATTAAAAACAAAAACCAAAACACACACAAAAGAATTTTTAAAAATATATATGAAGTTCAGTTTAAAAAATAGGGCTTCTCTTTTTTTTTTTGGTAAGGTTATAGTGTATTGAAAATGAAAATTAAGGAGTAGTAGAGGAGTACTAGAGGACTTTAAAAGAAATAAGAGAAAAAGAAAAATAGAAAATAGAAGAGAAAAAGGAGAAAAAAAGAAAAAAAAAAAAAGAATTTTCCCTAATTAAAAAAATCGTAAAAATCTATGAAAATGAAAGTTAAGGAGTGATGGGGGAGTAATAGGGAATTTTAAAGGAAAATAAAAGAGAAAAAATTAAAAAGAAAAAATTAAAAAAAATTTTTTTTTTTCTTATTAAAAAAAAAAAGTAAAAATATATCTAGGAATTTCTCTGGAGCTGTTGCGGTCAGTGTCGGTTCGGCTCAGTTTCAGATATCTCCTCGTTCCAGCTTACACTTCTCGATATCTACAGGCCCCTTCCGGTGTAATCGGTGTTTTCTAGAGGGATTTTAATCTGTTGCACCGCTCTCTCCTGAAGCGGTTCCCTTTGTTTATTTGGCTTCTGTTTGCCTGTTTCTTCAGCGCCTCATTTCCGCCCTGACACAGGCGGGCGGAGGTGGACTCTTATTCAGGTAGCTAGTTCCGTCGCGCTGCGGGGCGGGGCTGACGCTGCGGGGAGGGGCTGGCGCTGCCGGGAGAGGCTGGCGCTGCGGGGAGGGGCTGGCCCTGCGGGGGCGGGCTGGCGCTGCCGGGAGGGGCTGACGCTGCTTTCTCCCTCTGTGCTGCTCAGGCTCCCGGCTGCTCTATATGGAGTGCGCTGCGCGCTGTGCCAGCTCCAGCCCTCGGGTGATCCACAAAAGCGCTGAACAAAAGGCTACGTCCGCTCTTGTGCCTTCCCCGTCAGAGCGGTCCAGGCAGCCAGGAGCTTGACAGGCGCACTCTCCCCGGGTGCGGCGCACCCTCTCCCTTCCTTGGTCCCAGTCTCGGTTTCCGCCGGCGCCAGTCGGGTGCGTGCGCCTTCTGCCCTCCGCGTCCCCAGCCCCAGTCCCCGCCCGCGTCGGTCGGGTGCCTGCGCGCTGTGTGTCGCCGCGACCTGCTCCCGCCTCCGGCGGGTCCGGCCGGCCCGCAGTCTGCGAGCCCTTCTCTGGACTCTCTCCGTCCCCCCGTTCCGTGAATGGCCGGCAGCGTGTTCGGGCCGGTTAATTTTCTCTCTCTTCCCTGCTCTCCCACAGTTCAAGTTGGCAACTCTCAAAAGCTCCCTCCGATTGTCCTCAGGGCACTCAGGCACGGACCCTGCCCCAAACAATGCCGCCCGCTCCTCTCCGTGCCGCCCCCACTTGCTGGTGGCGGATGCGGGTGTCTGGGGCACTTTTCTGCTGACAGTTGCTTTTAGGCACGTAATCTGTGGGTTTTATTTATTGTTTCCCTCCCAGTCAGGTTGCCCTCCTAGATTCAAACACTTTCCCCAGGCCCGCCAGTGTGAGGGTTTCCTGGTGTCTGGAAACGTCCTCCAAAGACTCGCTTCCCTGGACGGATCTCCGTCCTTAGCTCTTTTGTCTCACTTTTTATCTTTTATATTTTGTCCTACCTCCTTTCGAAGACAATGGGCTGCTTTTCTGGGCGCCTGATGACCTCAGCTAGCAATCAGAAGTTGTTTTGTGAAGTTTGCTCTGCGTTCAGATATTCTTTTGATGAATTTGTAGGAGAGAAAGTGGTCTCCCCGTCCTACTCCTCTGCCATCTTCTGATTGTGTATAAATATATCTTTAATTTATGAAAATTGTACTGGGCTGTGATCTTTTTCCTTACTTTGGAATTGTATTCATATTCCCTCCGACTGCTAACAGTTCCATATCAGATTTGACTCATCTGTTCCTCCAGTGTTGGACACCTGCAATGCTGTTAGCTTCCTGCTCTGTGAAGGAGCTCCTGTGTTCAGACCCCAGACTGGACCTCCAGGGAGACCACTCTAGGGATAGACCCAGGGGAAGGAGTGCCTCTTCATGAGATCTGCTGAGGACTACCGATGTGCACTCCTGAATTGCTAAAATACTACATTCCCACCTGCAGTACAATAATCATTCCCATTTCCCTTTGTTTTTACTAAACGTAACATTTTTTTTGATTACCTAATTATTGTCTGCCTAATGTCTAGTTTATCCACTTGCATTTGCCTAAAGCTCAGGAACTGTGGTCCAGTGGCTAAGACTCCATGTTCTCTGTACAGGGGGTCCAGGTTTGGTCTCTGATCAGGGAACTAGATCCCACGTGCTGCAACTAAGAGATCCGTCATGCCAAAACTGGAACAGCTAAAATATTTTTTAAAATTGTTTTTTAATTACCTACAGTTTAACTTTTTTAGTTTGCATCTCTCTAATTAGGCTGGGTTGAGCATCTATTTATATACTTGCTAGACTTTGTATTTCCTCTCCTGTAAATTATATCCTATCCTTTGTCCATTTTCTATTGTTTCCTGCCTTTTGTTGACATGTTTCTGTTCTAGAAAAAGCCCTTTTTGATTTTAGATATCAAGACTATTTTTTCTCAGTCTGTCACCAATGGGCTTAACTTGTCTGTGTATTTTTTTTGTTGCTGTTGGAAAGAAAGCTTTAATTTCAATCTGTTAATCTATCACTTTTTTAACCATACTACATACTGTTTGAGTCTTATTTAAAATACTCCTTCTCACATTAAATCTGCAAAAATATTCTTCTACATTTGTCTCTGTTACCTTTATAGTTTCCGTATACAGTTCTTTAAAATATGTAGAGCTGACCTTCATGTACAATGGGGAGTAGAAATTTATTTATTTTTGTAATAAGCTACTGTTATAAAAAGAAAAACAATTACCTACTAAACAATTCTACTAAACAACCCATCATTTTCTTATTGATTACGTGTGATATACAAAGGACTGTTTTTAGCTCTCTGTTCTGAACCCATGCTATTTTTAAAAAGTTGTTACAGTAGTTTGCAGTATGTTTAATATCTATTAGCAGAAAGTCCTTTACTTGTTCTTTTTTCAAAATTGTTTTATGTATGCATAATCTTTTATTCACTCATAAACTTTTTGAAATTTGTCTGTTTATTCTTCAGAAAAAAATCCAACTGGAATGTTTATTAGAGTTGCATTAGATTAGTTTGAGGAGAAATGACATCTTAATAAAGTTAAATTGCTTTTCTATGGTGTCCCTTAATAGAGTTTTAATC